>NC_051157.2:44516952-44590826 GCF_013339745.2 Dermacentor silvarum | reverse complement strand
GGTCGAGCTGCCTTCAGTCCTCTGCGTATTTGGCGGCTTCAGACACTGGCGTGCATTCAGAAGCGTCGGGTCGGTATGGAAGCAGTGTGTCCATTGTACGCGAGGGCTCGCGGCCATATAGCAGAAAGAATGGCGAAAAGCCAGTGGTAGCTTGTGTGGCCGTATTATACGCATACGTTACGAACGGCAAAACAGTGTCCCAGTACTGTGGTCCGAGGCAACGCACATAGTCAACATGTCACCGAGTGTGCGGTTGAACCTCTCTGTCAAGCCGTTCGTTTGCGGGTGGTAGGCGGTAGACTTGCGGTGAACGATGCTGCATGCAGGCGAGAAGGGCTTGGATTACTTCGGACAGGAACACACGCCCCCGGTCGCTGAGCAGTTCGCGTGGTGCTCCATGTCGAAGAACGAAGCTCCGCAAGATGAAGAAGGCAACGTCACGCGCAGAAGCCGCCGGAAGTGCGGCAGTCTCGGCGTAGCGCGTCAAGTGGTCGACACCTACAATTATCCATCGGTTTCCCGAGGAACTGCAGGGAAGTGGCCCGTATAGGTCTATGCCGACGCGATCAAATGGCCGGGCCGGGCAGGGGAGCGGCTGTAACTCGCCAGGAGGGTGCTGTTGAATTTTACGCCTTTGGCACGCCGTGCAAGCGCGTACGTACTGGTGCACGAAGTGATACATGGCGTGCCAGTAGAAACGCTGCCTCAGCCGAGTGTACGTTTTCAGAACGCCGGCGGGACCATTATGAGGAGCGGCATGGAAATAAGCGCATATGTCAGCACTCATGTGTCGTGGTATCACAAGCAGCCATTTGCGTCCATCAGCCAAATAATTCCTGCGGTAAAGGACGTTTTCGCGGACAGCAAAGTGAGCGGCTTGGCGACGAAGTGTTCGAGAGGAGGGTGTGACGGATGGATGATGGAGGAAATTCAGCATAGTTGAAAGCAGGGGATCCTTACGCTGTTCGGCCGGCATATCAGCGACGGTGATGGTCGACATGGATGCGAAGGGCATTGACACTGAAGCCACATCGGAAGGTATCGGTGATCGGGAAAGTGCATCGGCGTCAGAGTGCTTTCTGCCCGATCGGTAGACAACGCGGATGTCATATTCTTGTAAGCGAAGTGCCCAGCGGCCGAGGCGACCTGACGGACCTTTCAACGAGGACAGCCAGCAAAGGGTGTGGTGGTCGGTAACAATGTCAAAAGGGCGACCATAGAGGTATGGACGAAATTTGACGAGAGCCCAAATAATGGTCAAGCACTCTTTCTCTGTGACAGAGTAGTTGGCTTCTGCCTTCTTTAAAGTGCGGCTCGCATATGCGACGACGTACTCGTCGTAGCCGCCTTTCCGTTGCGCTAGGACTGCACCAAGTCCGATGCCACTTGCGTCCGTGTGTAGCTCTGTGGGCGCTGTGGGATCGTAGTGTCGAAGGATGGGCGGCGAAGTAGACGACGTAGTTGCTTGAAGGCTTCGTCACACGAAGTTGACCACGCGGAGATGCCGCTGCTAGCAGTAAGCAAATTGGTCAGTGATGCGATGATAGTGGCAAAATTGCGCACAAAACGCCGAAAGTAAGAGCAGAGCCCTATAAAGCTGCGGAGTGCTTTAAGAGTAGTGGGCATCGGAAACTCTGCGACCACGCGAAGCTTGGCTGGGTCAGGAAGTACACCATCCTTCGAAACAACGTGTCCCAATATTGTTAACTTGCGGGCAGCAAAACGGCACTTTTTGATGTTGAGTTGGAGGCCGGCAGAGGTGAGGCACGTCAGGATCTCACGCAAGCGAACGAGGTGCGTCGGGAAATCGGGCGAAAACACGACAATATCATCAAGGTAGCGCAGACATGCTTTCCACTTGTAGTTACGAAGGATAGTGTCCATCATACGCTCGAAAGTAACGGGCGCGTTGCAGAGCCCGAATGGTATTACGGTAAATTCATACAAGCCGTCGGACGTGACGAAATCGGTCTTCTCACAGTCGTCTTCAGCTATCGGCACTTGCCACTAGCCGGAGCGAAGATCCAAAGATGAGAAGTACTCTGCGCCTTGTAGGGAGTCGAGGGCGTCATCTATCCGAGGCAGCAGATAGACATCTTTACGCGTTATCTTATTGAGCTGACGGTAATCCACACAGAAGCGTATTGAGCCGTCCTTCTTGCGTACTAATACTACAGGAGACGCCCAAGGACTGTGGGAAGGCCGAATGACGCCACGATGCAGCATATCGTCGACTTGCACGGTAATTATCTGTCGCTCAGCCGCCGACAAGCGGTACGGTCGCTGGCGTAATGGTGGATGGGAACCAGTGTGGATGCTGTGAGGGGCGGTCGCCATACGTCCCAGGGATGGTTGGTCGCAATCAAACGACGAGCGAAAATTCTGAAGAAGCGCGAGGACTTGCATGCAGCAACCAATTTCCCTCGCTAGGTGACTGGCGACGACGTAAGGGGGAAAGCGAGCGACGACGCGGTGACGGATAACGATGGTTGCCGAAAGGGCGTCGAGGAGACGGCGAATACTCTGGGTCGGGACGCATGGAATGCCCGGTTGCATCGTGGGAATATCCATGCCTAGGCGTTGCGCCAGCAGGGCTAGCAGGTGGCATGCGACGATGGCAGAAGCGCGCGACATGGCCGGCGAAACAGCAAGCGAAACATATGGGTCGGTTGTCGCGTAACGTAACTTCGTCGGGTCATCCCACTTGTTGTGATCACTGACGCGCTCATCGGTGAGCCAATCTTCCACGTCAGTATCACCGGCTCCGCTAAAGACAGGAGGGTCCCGCTGCCGCTGGACGGCGCCGCAAATGATGAGAGCGGCGGAAGCTGCAGGCGGATTGTCGGTAGGCTCGAGCATGGTAGCGGTTGAAGCAGTCGGCAACGTTCGGCTGCGAAGTTCCAGGGTGAGGTCCGGGATTGCAGCACCTCCACCAAATGTGATATGACGATTTATTTGACAATGACGTCTCACGCAATCGAGGCAGTCCCCGAACGCTGATGGCGCGCACAGCGACAGACGCAAGAGCACTTCTTCCTCTTCTTCATATTATGTTTAAGAAACGATTTCTCGGCCTTCCGATTTCTCTAACTGTTAGCATAAAACCTCATAAACATACGTGATTCCCACTCATAATGCAAGACTAACTCTCATTTCCCGTCTTATGGCACTGGGAGTGTTTTTTGTTTTTTTTTCTTTTTTGTTTTTTTTTTTCAGGCGCCGCATCAACTTACGTGCAGAGAATGGTTTCCAAAAGCGTCCGTTGTGGCCGCGTGTGCCGTCGCATAAAAAAAATCATCATCATCATCATTTGCATCGCATCCTGTAAGCAGTAGACCTCAGCTAAGTCAATATCTTGCTTGATCGCTAAACCAGCCTACTACGGCCACGTCAATGATGAAATTCAAGGACTATAGACGCATTCCCCGTGTACTCCCGTGAGCGATACGAAAGCAGGGACATCAATTTGCATTCAAGAGCGCCTAGAAACTCAGCATCTACGTGTGTTTCACAAAGGCAAGATGTTTATGAGGAAAACTACTTGAACAGTGTGCTAACTTGTGCAGGTTGGTATACTACATACTTGAGGAGAAAAAAAAAACAGTGGTTTTAAAGGTGATAATAGACGAGACGACCAACACAAGCACTGTGCCTGTCGTCTGCTCTTGCCCCGTTTAGAACTGCTGTTTCTCCGCCTATTAAAGTTACTAGGCACTCAATGACACGTCATGTCCGAAAAAAAAAGAAAAATGGGCAGAAACCGTCGGAGGTTGACTGTCAAAGCCGAGTGATAGCTTCCCGCTTGAGCTGGTGATATGTGCTATATATGCTGCTGCGCATACTTCAGGGTCGGCTAGACTGGATAATGCTATCACGGCCACTGGAAAAAAAAAAAAAAAAAAAAAAGGTTGTCGTAGTTTCACCTGAAAGGTGAAGCATCAATTGCGATAGCAAATTTGTAGAGAGCTATACGGAGTAATGATATTAGCTTTATCAGCTGTATAAACTTGGACATGCAGCAGCACCGGCAACACGCAGAACTGTTGTCGACGCCGTCGGCGTTTTGCCCGCGTTCGCTCAAAATGCGTGCGGCGTTGGTGACTGTTGCCGGAGCCTCTGATATAAATAGGCACTTGGTGCCGCAGCTAAACATCGCCTCCCTTCCCTCCCCCTCCCCCCCCCCCTCCCCCACGGCCTCTCGCGCGTCGGAAGAAGGCGCGTTTGCTCTACATATATGGTGATTGTAAAGGAGGAAAGAGACGCCTACTTCTGCAGCCCTTAAGCGAGCACGGCGCAGAACTCGCGTTTGTTCTCCGCCGTGCGTTCACTCCCCGTGAAAGCGCGCGCCCCTCGCGCCCTTTCACTCGCACATACAGCGTTCGGCGGCGCGCGGCGACGATTTCATCTCCATTGACGTCATACGGAACCTCACGGCGACGGCGACGGCGACGCCGACGGCAGAAATCTGCTTTTGAGTGTCCATATAATTGCTATCGCAATAAAAGAAAAAATTGTTCGGCCTGCCGCGTGCATAGAAAACGGCGTGATTTTCCGTGACGCCACCGGTCAAGGACTGTTGTCGGGGAACGGCGTAGAAAAAGCGTCAGGAACGCGCTAGGAACGCCGTCGCACGTGGAAGCCGACGCGTCCCATCGTCGTCAGGTAGCGCCATTCGGGCCTATATTGACCTAGTTTATTCGACCGGACAGCCATCTTAACAACGTTGGGAGAAGAGCCTGGGAGAAGAGCTCCGCTTTAAATTACGAATAACCATCGTGTGGTTATTCGTGTGGCTGTGTGGTTACGGAGTGGCCGGACAGCGAGTGTTAGCCGGGACGAAGACGCCGACGTTCCACCTGCGTGAATTGTCCACCATCCACTTTGCCTTCGTACTTGTAAATGTCCTGTAAATAGCATTGGATACATTCCTCTTTACCTTCCATCGGAATATTTTTCGAGGGTGTAGCAGCCGTCGGCTTGAGACGTGTATGGCTCGGTATCAGCGCGTTCGCGCTGAGCCTCTGTCGCTGCAAGTGGGCTCATGGATTGCGCATGCCCCCGCTTTACACACATACTATGCCAACCGCTTTCGCCTATTTTCTTCATCGGAATGGCCAGAGGTCCCGAATTAATGTGAAGCCTGTGGCTGCAACGAGACGATTGGGGACCTTTTGTGTGAGAGTGCTAGTTTTAGCGCACAAGGAAAAGCGCTCTGCCCCACGGTCGACTAGCTTGACAACTGCCCCTTCACGGAAAACAATATTCTTGGCCGATACCAAGCAAACGAATATTCCAATCTGGTTAACCTCCCTATATTTCCTTTTATTCGTCTCTCTCTCTCTCTCTCGCTCTCACTCGTTTTTGTATGCAATGCGGGGGTATAGACAAACCTTCCATGCAGGTTCATCTGCGATGTCCTGTGGTGAGTTCTTCAAGACAGTTTCCTTGCGCGCAAGCGCTGTCGTATATGAGCAGGCATAATGCTTCTCGTCTTTCTATAGGTGTGCGACGAAGACAAGAGCTGCATGCATTCATGCAACGTGTCGAGAGCTCACGCGTGTCAAGCCGTTACATTACCGATCAAGTTACATTGGCCGGGGCAGGGTCTGAGATAGATCACGCGGATTCAAGTTTCAACAAACTACATCGTCTTGGACATCTCTAGTCTTACGTCGAGTGGAGCTTTGTAAAAGCTAGAGCTTAATTATCCAAGCGGGGTGAGTGGCTCGCTAATCATGTGTTCAACGCGACACTTTCCAATTAATGTGAGAGCTTATATGCGCACCAATTATAAATCGTAGGAGATTTCGGGTTTAGATTATCTAAAGCATTATAAGCTGTGCCTTTGTCACTGCTAAAGTAATTTCGCGGTAGATGAGCTGTGACAGCGCATGCGCAAAACACTCTGCTCGAGCCGCATGGTATCCTCGCGTGCAGAGCAAGATTACAGCACAACTATTCACGAGCATTAAACTGGTAAATAACAAACCACGTTATTGAAGCAGTCTATTGAATTTTAAATCCCTGATTGACCGAGTCAATATCTTTTCACGCAGTCGGCACGAAAGAAAGCCATACTCTGACGCGGGCATCTTCGAACAATTAATACACTTTCATGAAACATTACACATTACCATTAAACATTACACTTCCAACAAATACGCGAAAGCTCCTCCTCCGAAGATGCTCATTGTTGAAAGAGAGAGAGGAAGAACTGGTTTCTCCTGTTTTAGATGAATTGGTCATGACACGAAAGTGAATCGTGCATTCTAAGAAGCACTGCCAGCTTCGTTGCACATGCACAAATACAAGTCCGTAAATGGGCACAGTCTTTCTTTTTAGAGCGCAGCTCTTAGGCGCCCTTTCCCGCGGCGAACGTCGGCGTCGGCGTAACCGAGCGAACGAGCACAGCGAGAGATGAAAGAAGTGAACGCGGAGCGCAGCGGGGGATGAAAGACGCGAGGAGGAAAGCGAAAAGGAGGGCGCAGCGGAACCGTGAGGCGGAAAGCGGAGAAGGAGGGTAGGGGCGAAGGCGTGAGAAGAAAAGTGGAGTGCGGCGACGATGGCTACGAGATGGCACCAGAGTAGCGCGCGTAGTCTCGGAGGCCTGTCGGCGGCTGCGGTGATCGAATCTCCAGATTAGCGAAGCAGTCGCGCCACACTTCGCTCCGTTTGCAACGTGCCGCACGAGACAGATTGTCCGCGCCTGCCAATATATCGCGAAACGAAAACACGTATAGAGTTGCGCTCAAATTTAGCATTAGGGAGTAGCGTAACCGTCGGTGAATTTTCTTTTCATTCCTTTCTGCGGCAGCTGGCTTATCTGGCAGAAAACATTAGCCGTGTATCCCACAAGAAATAATGAACCTTGGAAAGTGCGAACATACAAAACAACAAACGTTACAGAACAAGTTACCCAGACTACTAGATACATTATCCAGAAACAAGCTTACTTTAGACAGCTATAGCTTGTTAAAAAATTACGCATTCATTTCAAACCCCCTTAATATCTTTGTTTCTTACCACTGCAACTGTCTGTAGATGTGATATTAGTTTTGTCAATGTTATTTTTTGCGTTACCGTGATGTAAACCGTCTTTTCCTCTAAAACTGTAGCGATTAAATGTGTACTTCTGCATTGTTAAGAACTTACTGTAAGCTCGCTGCGATTTATGTATTTGGCATCCCACAGCTGTGCAGCCGCTATTTTGTGGGGGGCTGCGGCTTCGTCAAGCTTTCAATGTCGGCAGCTCTTACCGCTGGTCCCCTGCATCGTGGATGTGTTTTGATGCGAACTTATTATTATTATTATTATTATTATTATTATTATTATTATTATTATTATTATTATTATTATTATTATTATTATTATTATTATTATTATTATTATTATTATTATTATTATTATTATTATTATTATTATTACAGTCTCCCTCGAAGGGCGAAGCAATGAGAGAAATAGCAAGCATACGGGACCAGTGCTGCTGCGCGCTTAATCAACACTCCGGAGGCTACCAGGCGCCATAGGTATATCAGACGTGAACGGTGAGCCCGTGTGTGGCGTAATCGCATGGCGTATTTTAAGCGAGCGAAAACGCTACGTGCGCCAAACGCCGCGGACGCGAGAGCACCCGCACGAAGCAAATGAAAACGCGGCGCAGGCTCGCCGTGCGTCTTCATGCGATCGCGCCAGAAAGCGGACGTCGGCCGCCGTCCAGCCCGCCCACCGAGGCGTTCCGCCGAGATGATGCGCAGACGGCAACAACATCTGGTGGCGTTCTCCGACCGTCCCAGTTTCAGCTCACAAAACGGCAAAGTATAGAGCCACTCGCAGGGATGCCATGGGACTAGAGTGATGATAAGTGCGTGACGTACCTACATGGGAAGAAATTTCGATGGGGCCCGGCATAAAACACTTTCGTGTGAAAAGTTAAAAGAAGGAAGACGGACTGTATTCGGCAATCGTGGGGAAAATCGTTCATGCATAACTTTTACGCACTTAGAGGGGTCTGACTGATTCATTCTTTTGGTTACATAATAATTGCCATCGATCGACGAGAATGAAAATGTCGGTGACAAAGTATAAGCCTGTATAGGTATTATAGGAGAATACGTCGTCTTTTGCTTCGTCACGTAAGGTTTATTTTGATATTTTAACGTTGCATCAGAAGACCATGCAAGCGCTATTGCGCTTCTTGAGATTCACCAGCCTGTGTGAACGCATCTGATTGGAACTCCATTCGTGTTCCTTCTTTTTTTTTTCTTTATCTCACTCTTTCTATTTGTCCTCTTTCGAACCCCTATTTCCTCCACCCCAGTGCAGAATAGCTAACTGGAGACTCACATCTGGTTGTACTCCCTGCCTTTCCTCTCTTTATATCTCTATCTTGTCCAGCTCTCCAAAATTTTTCTATCTTTATAAGGAAGCTGAATCAGTGCAAGCATATGTTATCGTGAAAATCAAAAGTAGCAATAGGAGTGAATGCCTGCATGATGGACAGGGGCCCGGTTTCCTGGCGAATACGAAACACGCTTAAGCATGATGTTGCCACTCAACGCATTCTTGCACAATCGTCCTGCCTTGCTAAGGCAAAGCAGGCCACACTACACGACAGCTGATTGTCAAGCTGTCGGGAATTCATCACCGAGAGAAGTGCAAACCAACGTTCAGGAAGTAATGGCTCTTCGCACGCATTACATAGAGGAGATGCAGTTCTTATTAATTATTTACGGGCGTCACCACCGATAATGTGCCAACGCCGACGTATCTTAGAGTGTGTCTGCACGTAAGTGTAAGGAACTCTTACAGCTGACTTCATCGCAATAAGAGACTTTATGGGGAGAAGCCCACTTCTCTGCTATTCCTTTCGTTTACAGGCTATGTGTTGCGAGCATTTATGTATACACATACTTCCGAAAAACATTATCGGGGACACAGTACACGGTGAGGTAGTGGTTTGAAAAAGGAGGTGATCAAAAACATAGAAGCTATAGGGAAAACACATGTAAGCTACTGCTCAGTTAGTGTGGAATGTGGTTGAAAGCAAGGAAGAGAATATCAGTCGTATCAAGAGCAGCTCAACGGTTGTCAAGTACGAGCCAAATGTTGTCGGGACAGAAAAATCCGAAAGATTGTTAGTCGTCGCCTGACCATTCCAATTCTATGACGCGATCATTATGAAACCGTTTCATTTGTTTTTGTTCTCGATTTGCTATGCCAAAGTTGACCCTCGTATTCTACTCGTGTTCGTCTAAGGAGCGGTTGTTTGTGGTTATTATCGTATTAAAACGTGACAGTGACGAGAAAAAGCGATCCCGTAGGTCATACGCAGAGGAAGAATGTGGAGGTAACAAAGCGCCTCGAGCGGCCAGTCGCGCGACAATGTTGCGTGTATTCGCAGGCTTCTTTCACGCTCGGAAAAAACACTTTTATGTAGCACGTATTGAGCAACAGAAAGCTGTATCGGAAGTTTTTCATGCTGCTCTTCAATTTTCTCAATGACACTTTTCATCTAATAATAATATTTGAGAAGTTGATTAACTAATTAGGACGAATTATGTAATTAGGCGAAATGCAAAACATAATCTGAGTATCTCCAAGCGACGGCACACAACATTACCGTGGTTCTATCCAGCTACGCGGTATTTGCATATTTTAAAACTTTCGTGCATAATATTGGGACACCCTGTATAGCGAGATGGATGGATGGATGGATGTAAAACTTTAATGAAATCCTGAGGTACGCGAGGGCGTAAATAATTTCTGGATCACACTCGTACTTTGAACTTCAAATGTAAGTCTAGTCGTTTCTGTATATTTAGCGATTACTAGCAAAGAAAATGTTTTTGGGTGTTTTATCCACAACCTAGCAATGAAAGAAGAAAAAAAAATAGTGAAAGACAACACCGTCGAACCTCATCTCTGCTAGATTACGTGCAAACCTACTGTATCTCATGGCAAGCAGACGCTGGCTTCTTTCAACCCGGGAGAGGTTGCTTGACGCTGAGCGAATACTCAGCGCTGCGTATGCATACACATAACGTCGGCGAGTTTCGTTTGGTGCGCGCTTGGCTTCCGCATTCTGTTGCGCGATTTGCCTACCTTATGGCGCTTCGGGCCGCTGCAATGCGCGTACGATTTGTGCGCAGGCGCCATAAATAACGCTCGACCGCGGACAGACTCCTGGAGAGCCGTCTTCCGACCGGTCGGTGGCACCGTTACATCATTAGGAAGCCACCCCTGGAGGTATAGCTTCGCCTCGCCAGGTAGCCTTATCGCCACTTGCATAGAGAAATTTGTTGCGCTTGATCGCTGACCGCCGGTGGCTTAAGCTTGATGCTATCTGTCGCCGTATGCCTCAGGGCGCGCGCCGAACCACGGCGTGTACTGGGTGGCGCTTACGTTGATCGTAACGACGTTATTCGATGGCAAGGTACGTGTTATCGTTTCCTAAGCTGCCTGTAGGCTAGCTTCTCACTTTAGTTTGGTCGGCCGTCGTTAATGACATGCTGAATGCAGCCCGTTCTCGTTCCGTCACCGAAGCTATATGCAGCACTTAGTTGGATCATTATTTGGGGAAAAGGCTATCTGGAAATGCCGAGTGCTAAAGGCAGTATTCTTGACATGGGCTTGCGCATTATTCACTTAAATTATTTTAAAAAGGTTTGCGTCTAAACGCAATCGATAGTGTTTGGCCGCTACTGGCAGCGGCATCTTGTTTTTGATTGTTTTTAGGAATCCCTGCGTAGAGTTCTTGTCTTTTAGTTAGCCAGGATGTGCACTCTCTCGGTAAGAGAGTTGTGGCGCAGGATACCACGTAAAAATTTTAAAAAATGCTTTTGTTGAGAACATCATTTAACCTGAAAGGCAGGCATCGACAATGTGTCATAATGATTTATTCTTGCATCCTACCGGCAACGTCACGAACTCGTTAGTAACTTTTAAGCCCGATACCATTTCCTGGCACTTTCTCAAATTTGTGTTTAATACAACAAATCAGCTTTCGTTCCTCATGTAGCATTGCATGTCGAGCGAATGACGTCAATTACCTCTTCAATTGCCGCTAAATATTTTTATTCTTTCTCAGAAGTGAAATCAATCAATCAATCAATCGTTTAATTATTGGTAAATATTTCCGGAGTTTAAGGTTACCTCAAGTAACCTCCCCGCTGTGACAGCTAGCACATCAGTTTGAATTGCTTCATCTGCGCACTTACAAGAATTAAATATAAAAAAATATAATTTAGAACTGCATTGTCTATTGTAGCAAGGGCTGGTGGGCACGAACACTGCGGCCTAGCTGTGCGCTAGGTATATCCGTTAAGCTCGCTTAGATTTTCTATACATATAAAGAAAAAGCGCCCAGCATTTATACGACTTGAAACTTGTGCTTCAGGCAAGGAGTAGGCGGTAGACGCTCAGACAAGCTTTCTCTCGAACCACACTCTGTGCCCAAATAGCTATGTTACATATAGGGCCCGTATTAGGATTTCCAAATACGCTGAAGCTTTCGCCAGCCAAATTTCTTTGAAAGTGAGAAACTAATATTACGGTGTGATAGTGAACGGCGAACACAACGTGGGTCGTTGAAGCTCAGAATGATGACGACTCAGAGACGATGCGCCCTATTTTGAGAGAAAAAGGGGAGGCCGGAGCCTCGAGACGACCGTGCAAGTTCAACCGCTTTCTAGACACCCGGATGCATATACTTGGCGGGAGCCGGGGAATGACTAGAATCATAGCCGATGACAGGTGACTACGACAATGAGCCTGCTTGGCGACGTCTTTGGTATAGGTGCGCAGACATAATGCTGCAAGCGGAGGAAATCTGTCAATGCGACGCTTGTTGGCACTGCTCCCACTGCCCAAAATTTGACTGACAGGTCGTGAGCAAAGAGTAAAACGACAAGTGACAAAGTGAAAAAAAAAGGTTATTCATGAATACGTCGGCGTCGAAGGTAAAGAGAAAATTGAAATAGGTAAGAGGCGTCTGCCATAAAACAAGTCAAGGGCGGCGAAAAGCTGCGATACATGTCGGGTTTGAGCGCGTTCCTTGACGGAGCATGTAGAGCATCGCTCTTCTAGGACGGCAGAACGTGTGAAGAAGGGAAATTGGTGTTTGCGAGCGAGTTGTACATTTCTTACTCCATTGCGCAGCTCACTCAGCTCAGTGAAGCGCGCGAGAGCTGCGATCCGTACCAGAGTTTTCCTTGACGAAGCCTCGGTGATCGATGTTTCAGGATAGTAAGAAATGTTCCAAGAATGAATTTGCGTTTGCGAGAAATGTGTACCGCTGTACCATTGCTCTGCCATCGAAATATCTTCAAACCTCTCAGCCGCTGAAGGAAGTGCGCAAATGGAACACGCTTCGAAGACCACGACACTATATATATGCTAGCAGCGTACTTGCTACAGACTAGAGACCCTAAAGCCTGGAGGGGAGGCCAGCTTTACGAATCCATGTCCAAAAGAGGCGTCCGTCTTTAGAGGGAGTGAGGCGCTATGCCCAGAGTCTCTGAAACATGTCCAGCCACCCACGTTATAGGTGTCCCCGTTGCAATATTCTTTCACAAGATCTTAAAACAATCTTGAAGAGCATTCAGTCTCGCTCGCCTCCGTAGATTGTACGCTAACGTACGTACTTCCCTTACGGAAACACTGTACATCTCTTCCTGTCTTAACTTCCTTGTTCGCGTACGTACATTTATGGGTCAAATTCGCTATCCCGGGCCCCAACTTCGAATAGCGTCCGCGTTACACGCGACTTCAGCACACTTTGCAGATCTGCAGGAGGTCCAAACACAATCGCGGACAATAAAGGCGTGATTTCTACTATAGAAACCGGGTGTCGCCACTTTTCCCACTCGGCAAACAAAGAGTAAGACAGCTAACACCATTTATATGAATATACTCCCGTAATCCCGTGCCCTTACCAGTGTAAGGCTTTCCGCGTCCCTGACCATGTGTAAGATTCCCGCGCGGCATTTGCTCTTACCTGCCTTCTCTCCGGGAGGCGAGCTTGCAGCCTCCCCGTGTTTTGCGCTTTGTTTGAAATCGACGCTTCCTTTTTTTTCGGCATCCTGTCCCTTTATTAAAGCGCCCCCAAGTTTCGAGGACAAGATTTCCCATCCCGGCGCAAACACTTCCCGCGACCACTGTCCAGCGCACCTTCTTTTCCGGACAGTGTTTGAACAGATGCTGAAACACACGCTGTTCGATAGTGATCGGACACTCTCGCGCGGGTTGTTCAGATGTGGACATTTTCAACGTCGCTTGGTTCATGTGGATGCAAATATTTAGTATACAAACGTTTGCAAGGAATATTCCAGACTGTCAGAATGAGTCACTTCTGTCTATCCTCCTGAGACCCGAACACAACTGTGGAACATAGTCGCTTTTCAAGGTACTTTTTTATTGTCTACTGTTTTGTTCCAAACTTGAAAACAATTTTTAAAATTGATATGCCACGGTTAGATGCCAAAAGCTGCGTCTGCATGTACGTCTCCATGTCTCCATCTCATCATGTTTGCTACGATAAAAACGGCATTTCATTGCTTAAACGCAGCGATGAAGATGGAACTACGTGTATAGTACATTGCCATGTTGCTGCCGCGTCCGGTATTTTCACGCAATCTCAGTGATTTCGAAACACTCCTCAAAGTTGCTTTCGGTCGTCTGGGACGACACAGAGGTCTAGATCAATTCAGTGTCACATTCCTCAAAAGCGGATGAAAGAACATGAGTAGACCACTTCTTTATAGTTGCACATGCGCTGTACTTCACACTCATGATGGATATTTTGCGTAATCACTTCCGAGTGAATTTAAAAAGAAAGTTGAAGGCAATGTGCCTTCAAACATCTCTAGCCGTTCTCTTAGAGGGCTCCGCAGTTCGGTTTTCACAGCCATCGGCTTGTGAAAGTTATGAATATACCATCTCCTTCCTCTTTTCGTATACCTGCCAAACTACGTTCCACAGGTACTTTAGCTGGTCTGGTAAGTGGTTAGAGGTGCCAATGTGTATCGCGCGAAGGTATCGAAACAGCCGTATAGTTCAACTGCGAGAAAGCTGCCTGAAAAGAATGAATCGCGTCGGGAGCATGGTCCCCGATATATTTTAGGAGTACTGCTTTCGATAGCGAAAAAAAAAAAGAAACGTTGCTATTAATTTCAAAGGTTAAAAAATGCGACTGTCAAAACAACATGCCCGGAGATACTGATTTCGCCACCTTCCAGCGAAGGCTATTCTCGGCTCTACGACTTACCTTTGCAAAAAATTAAAAAAAAGAAGCGATACTGAATTCAAGCATGCAAACTATCAACGCGTGCGCGCGTTCAACTGCCCCAAGGTAGGCAACGCCTATTAACCTTTTATGTACGCTTTCTATCAGGCAGTAAGACAAGAAACAAAGGCTTCTCAGTAACAAGGCGTTCTTTTAAACTCAGCGACTTTTCAGTTTGTCGCACGAAAACGCTGTACGAACTCGGTTCGACGAGAACACAACGTTATTTCCATGCTGCTCACCGAATGTTATGTAACTTCGGCTGATGTTCTTTGAGAAATGACAAAGAAACAAGGAACAGGTCTGATTGACGACAAGAACAAAAATAAGTTTTGTGCATTACTTTGTCATCTTTGCTGCACTTTGGATGACGAAAGATAAACTAAAGCCTTCAACCGTACACTTCAAAATAATAACTACCTATTTTTTTCACCCTTTATGTCCGTGCTTACCTGCCGTGAAAGCATAGGATACTGAACGATATCACTTATGACAAATCTGTTGTAGGGAACCAGAGAGAGACAGAAAAAAAAAGAAAGAAAAAAACATTAGGCTTTGCAGTTCAACGTAAGGCCTATACCTATTTTCTTCTACCTTAAAGTCAGCTTGCTGGTCGTGCAAGCAAAGAGTACTGAACACTAGCTCACGAAAATATGTTCCACGGAACTATAGATAGATCAAACGAAAAAAAAAAACGAAAAAAAAAACAACTATAAAACTCAAATTTCAATATAGCACCTATTTTCTTCTCTCCTGAAATTGAGCTTACCTGTCGTGCACGCGAAGAATACTGAGCGCTGGCTTCTTATAAATTTTTACTCATGGAAGATAAAGACAAGAAATTTTAAGCTTCAAACTTCAAAATAGCGGATACCTAACTTTTTTCTTTCTCTCTCTCTCTCGCTCTTCACGTCTTTGTTTACCTGTCCCGAAAGCTAAGCGTGCTAAAAAGTGACATTTGATGAATCTGCCCGAGGAAGTTTTCAAGTCACTCACCTGAGGTCTCGGTGCCAAAGTGGCCCGTCGCGTGCGGGTCTCTCTGTCTCTTTCGGGGCGCGTCGCACACTACGGTCACGAACTTTCGGGGTCGGGTGGGAGAAGTTTCTGTGTGGAAGGGCGGCGTGCAGGGGACGGTTGTCGGAGTTGCGGACGCGCACAAGATGGGCCCGGGTGCGAGCTTCGATCGGAAAGCGCCTTCTCTCCACGGACTAGCGGTTGGTGGTGGTGGTCACGGTGCGTCTCGGTGCAGCTCACTGGTACTGCTCCTTCTGGTGGTGCTTCTCGCGAGTCTGTGTTGTTCTTGCTGGTGCTTCCGCAGCTGAGGCGCTCTTCCAGGTGCTGCGCGCGCCCTCCTTCGGACCTAGGTGGCAACTCGCGTTGAATCCGAGTTCGACTCGCTCCGCTACGCTTTATATATGCGCCCTGCTATCGGCTCCCGAGGTTGGGAAAAGGATGGAAGGGGGAAAAAATATATAGATATATCGCGCACGCTAGCGTGTGGGCGTCCCGGTTTCAGAACCGCGCGGAAAGCTTGGGAGGCGCGCGCTTTCGCGCGCGCGCATGCTGTTGACGTCATTGGAGGGCCCGGACTGCGATTGGTGGAGAGAGCGCTCGTATAACTCTCGCCGCGCAGTGGATCTCTACTCCTCGGCGCATCGGTCAGTTGGCGCGGAGAAATTTAGCCGTTGTGCGGGCGGGGGGGCCGCCTCTCCCTAACACCCTTTTGATGTCTAATCGCTGGCGGTGGGAAGACGTCGATCACCATTTGTCCTTTGTTCCCTTGCTTCCCGACGCCATTGTGAAATGAGCTCCTCGCAGTATTCGCAGCAGGTGCGAGATAGGGCCTGTTGTTCTGGACCGCTTTGCGCACCGAAAGTATTCGAAGCAGTAAAGTGGTGCAAGTGGTGTTTCGTGAAACTTTGCCCGTAGGCGACTGCTCTGTTGCAAAATCTCATCATGTTGACGCTGATTGCAAACAATGGCTGTTTCGTTATAACCATCAGCTCGTTATTACTGTGAAGGTTGACAGCTCCAATGCTTACTTTAAAAATCACTGTAGCTTTGTTTCGCTGCTGTGGCGTTCCGCTACAGCGAGTTTTTCCTACATAGTTCTGCCGTTGACACCAGTGTCCGTTGTACCGGCTTGACTTCTTTCCGTTAAAAAAAAAAAAAACACGATAGCCATTGGGTAAGTACAAGCCTAAGCGCTATGAGTTTGCTGCGCTTTCATACAACGGAGCAGAACAGAGTTCTTTCATTCCAAGTTGATATTAGTTGTTAGGATAATGCTGTCTAACAGTGTAGAATGTATAATGCCTTGTCGGAAAACTTATCACAGGTCTTCGCAGTGGACAGAAAGGACTTGACAAACTGCCTGCCATAATTTGTATGGCTTAACGACAGCCTGAAGTGAGTGAGAAGTGCGCTCAGATTATTATTTTTTTAGTACATACTGGCAGCCCGAAGACCAAGCAGGAGGGGCAAGAATAAAAGAAGATAGTGAACGATATTGAACAAGTTATACAACAGAATAAAGTAAGCATTACTACTCAAAGATAAGCATAGACTAACAAACATGATTAAAAGTACGTTGGAGACAAAAATTGCACAAATTTATAAAATGTTTTTTTTTTTGCGCGCAAAGAAAAAGCAAACACGAGTTAGTTCTTGGGTTGTCAAAATATAGACAAGAGTATGGCGTTATCAACAATGAAGTTCACACGAAATGATACATGTGTTTTTTTTTTTTCAAAAAAAAAAAAAAAAACATTTGAAGGCAGTGCGTTCCACTCGCTGGTGGTTCACGAAAAAAAACGAGTGATCGAAAAGGTTAGTACGTGCGAAGTATGGTGTCAGGTCATGATTATGACTTTGTTTGGTCTGCCTGGAAAAGGTGGGAGAAAGGTATTTACCAGAATCGATATTAAACTGCCGAGTGTGGAGCAATAAAAGTAACCGCCTGGCGATAGTTCCTGTGATGTTCCAAAAGTGGGATGTCGTTATTAGCCATCACTGATGAAGGCGAATCAAGATTGTGACAGGCGTTATAGATGAATCTATCCTTTGAACCATTTCTAGCTTATATACATCATTTTTAAAATAGTAGTCTTAGGCCACGAATGCGTACTCTAGACGGCGTCGAATAAAAATATTGTATGCGAGAAGTTTCATCTGGGATGGCGCGTTCTTTATTTTGTGTTTAAGAAATCCCATTTTTCTAGAAGCAGATGAACAAACATCGTCAATAGGGCTACCCCATGATAGTCTATTGGTAATCTTGGCTCCCAAGTATTTAAAACTGTCGACTTCGATCAAGAGATTATTATTTAACGTATACCTAGATGTGAATGGGGAGTGATTTTATTTGAGATTCGCATAAAGACTGATTTGCTAATGTTTAATTCCATCGACCAGGTGTTGAACCAATCAGAGAGAGAATTTAGGTTGTTCTGCAAACACTCTTGGTCCTTTCCACTGTTAATTGGCTTCTAAAGAATGCAGTCATCTGCAAAAAGTTTTAAATTTGTGGCGGATGTTTTACTGATGAAACGATGTCATTGATGAAGATAAGAAACAAGGCAGGACCGAGGACACTACCCTGGGGAACTACCTAGGTTACAGGCAGAACTTCAGAGCTGCAACCTTCAACCTGGACAAACTGTTTCTGGTTGGTGAGGTAGGAGCGGATCCAATTAATTAGATTAATTTGTAGACCAATGCTAGAAAGCTTCATCAGTAATTTACCATGACAGACACAGTCGAAGCCCTTTCTAAAATCCAAGAAGATAACATCTATTTGGCCGCCCTTGTCAAGTGCTATTGCGAAGTCATGAATAGTGGTGATGAGTTGGGTGGTAGTCGACAGGCCTTTCCTAAAACCATGCTGGAAGGGAGTTAAAATATTGTTTTCTTCTAGAAAAGACATTATGTAATGTGTAATTATGTAAAATGTGCCCTAAATGTTTACAGGGACCGCAAGTTATCGATATATTCTAGTAGTTTTCAACATTCAGGCGATCACCTTTCTTTAGGAGAGGAATTCAATTCAATTCAATTATGGGGTTTTACGTGCCAAAACCAGTGCTGATTATGAGGCACGCCGTAGTGGGGGACTCCGGAAATTTGGACCACCTGGGGTTCTTTAACGTGCACCTAAATCTAAGTACACGGGTGTTTACGCATTTCGCCCCCATCAAAATGCGGCCGCCGTGGCCGGGAGTAGGAGAGGAATTAAGCGCTCCGCGTACGCCAATGATCAGGAAGAATTGAATCATTGAACGAAAGACGAAAAAGATGGGTGAAGGCGTGTGTAATAGGTTCAGCGTACCGCTGCAGGAATGCGTCATGTATACCGTCTGGAGCGACAGAAAATTTAGTCTTAAGATTCAATAACAAAGAAAAGACACCTTCGACGGTTATGAAATCGGCAGATATGATAGGAAGAGAATTATTACTCGTGTCGGTATGGTGTTCCTGGATTAGGTGCACTAGCAGGTTCTGATTATAATAAAGTGGGTGTTTTGAATTCCGGCTGTTAAGCTCATTGGGCTCCTTCATTATTATTTTTAATTATGAAATTCCCCACAACCTCAGAATTCCAAAATTCCACATGATATGTAACTGAACAAGGCTTTATGTGCGATGCCATTGGTCAAAATGAGATTATAATGATTTTTATTCAATAGAGTAGTCACCCATGGAACACAGTGGAGGGTAATATAGGCTGAATTCTAACGCTGTGTAGCAAAAAGCGTAAATCATATCAGACATAAAAGTGTAACACTGATTTTCTCTTTATTTAAACTTTCTTTTGATGTTCACTCGTAAACAAGTGCTAAACGAAGTGACGGTTCGAGATGAAAACAGAAGATCCCTTGCGAAATCAACAACGAACACATGCATGTGAAGAAGCGAAGAAGCGTCTCCTGCGAGGCGTGGGCTCGTGTCGTCGCAGTTGGGTGCAAGTGTGTGTGGAGTAATAGGAGTGAGGCGCTTGCGTGCACCACCCCCTATGACCAGTCGTCACGACATGCTTCGGCAGCAACTGAAGCGTGCGGTGGCGGAGTGGGCGGAGTAATGGATTTTCAAATGGAAAAGAGCGTGGACTAGTTCGATGGTACAGCCTAACACCAAAATAAGAAAAGACCGAAGGAACATTGTGCGAGGGTGCTGCAAAATATGACCACCTATTACCCATGAAGTAAACGCTAGTGGACAACACCGACCGACCGACCGACCGACCGACCGACCGACCGACCGACCGACCGACCGACCGACCGACCGACCGACCGACCGACCGACCGACCGACTGACTGACTGACTGACTGATTGATTGATTGATTGATTGATTGATTGATTGATTGATTGATTTTAACATCCTAAAGCAGCACGTTGTCTCTAACAGAGGTCGTAGAGGGCTGCTGTGGACTAATTTTGGCTAAGGAGAGTTCTTAAACGTGCACCTAAATAAGTACACGACGAGTGTTTTCTTTTTTATTTCTTTCTTTTCTTTTTTGGTTTCTCCAACATGGGAATGCTGTCACCGTTGCTGGGAGCAGAACCAGCGAGCCTATAGTGTTCAGCAGCACAGTGCCATAACCACTGAAAATGAATAAATGAATGAATGAATTAAAACTAACAGTTTCAAGAAGCGCCACTAGGTTAGGGAGCCCCCAGTTCAGCGTTTCGGTGAATTTTCCAGGCGCTTCTGGACGTAGTACACCAGGTAGCGCTGGTCGTGCTGGGTCTACTTCAACTGGAACAAAGCCGAAGAGAATACTCCTAAGCGCACAGCCACAGGGTTATACGATGTTCCCGTTAGGCTGATTAATGAACTAGGACCAAAATGTAAGGAAGCTCTGTTCAAAGTGGTATAAAAAGGTTACAATATAGACGAAAACCATAGGATTGGCGACAAACTACAAATAATTTAATTTACAAAGGTAAGGGGGAAAATATAGAGTTCACTCATATAGAGCGTTGACCATTACATCGGTACTATACAGGTTAGCAATGCAGGCGATAAAAATAAAACTGCAAGCATTAGCAGAACATAATGATATATTTGACGAACTTCAGAATGGCTGCAGAATCGGTAGGCGTCTGGACGATAACTTGTTTGTTCTTGCTCAGCGTATTGAAATACCCAGAGAAGAAAGGAGACCGTTAAATGTGGCTTGTTTAGACATAAGCGGAGCGCATGACAACGTGTACCGCAACATTTCGTGGGATATTCTGGAAGTGGAAGGCTTAGGCAACGACTGTATACAGCTTTTGAGGGAAATTTGCCTATAAAATACCGTTTGCATCGAATGGGAAGGGATGAAGAGCGAGGAGCAAGTTGATATCAACAAGGGTCTTAGACAGGGCTGCCCTTTATCCCCGTTGTTGTTTGTTATGTACGTGGTAAGGATGGAAAGGGCACTAGAAGGAATCAATATCGTGTTTAGTCTCTCTTACGAACAGGGGACACGATAGTAGAGCAGCAGTTTCCAGGTTTGTTTTATGCGGATGACATTATGTTGCTTGCGAGGAGCAAGTTGATATCAACAAGGGACTTAGACAGGGGCGTCTGTGGATAGGAAGGTGATAATTTGGGATTGAAATATAGCGTTAAAAACAGGTTTTATGGTAATCAAAGAAAGCGGTGAGCAGACAATGGGAATACATGGCCAGAAAATACTTCGGGTCAAAGAATACAAATACAGTAAACTCTAAGTTGTACGGACGTCGATTTAACGAATATTTCAGAATAACAAAATTTTGGAAAAAACTCGATGGTTTTTTATGCATTCTGTGCAAAAATTTTCAAGTTAAACGAACTTCTGAATAGCGAATATTTCAGTAGAACGAACAACATACAGCTGGTGACAGATGTTGACAGCAACACTTCGTGTGAAGACTTTGTGCAGTGTGACAGTGAGTTCGTTATCAGTGCTGAACTATCAGATCTGGAAATTGTTTCCAGTATTCGTCCCGATGAAGAAGAGTGCGACGAGGAAGATGGAATGGCAAAGGCAGATTCAAGTCCTGCAACTTTAGCCGAGGCTGTAGGATGCCTTGGAAAGTTGCGAGACTTCGTGTCTCAGCAACAAGCTGTGCCATAGGAGGTGCACAAGAACATATATATGCTCGCTGGACAGCTTTGTTACTTCTTGCCCTTTAAGAGCACCAGTGCAAATGGAAATTACAGATATTGTTTTTCAAAATGAGATAGGCAGCAACGTAACTGTTACTGTTACGCTCCATAAACCATAACTCCATCAATCTCATTTGACACTTTTGGCTCGATGTCAGCTGTACCCTACGCTGTTCCGTATCCTAGTGAATATTCAGTTTAGTGAACTTTGAGTCAAGTGAACTATTTCTTGGAGTCCCTTGAAGTCCACTCAAGTGAGAGTTCACTGTACCTTGGTGTATGGATAAACGAAGGCAACAGATATGTGGAAACACAGGAAAAAGCAATAATTGCAAACGGAAAGAGATATGCGGCCATAATGAAACACAGAGCGCTATGGGGCCATAATAGATACGAGATGCTCCGGGGTATGTGGAAAGGTGTAATAGTTCCACGACTTACATTTGGAAACTCGGTTGTTTGCTTCAAGTCAGAGGTAAAATCAGGACTCGATGGCAATCAAAGGTCAGTGGGACGCTATTTACCCTGGCCAACACTTCTACTACATCCTGCTCAATGCTGTGATCAACACAGAGTAAGAAATCTTATTTTGCTTCTTGTTTCCTCGTTTGGGTTTTTCCAGGTTCATTTCCTTTTATTGTG
Source organism: Dermacentor silvarum (assembly GCF_013339745.2). Taxonomy (NCBI): domain Eukaryota; kingdom Metazoa; phylum Arthropoda; class Arachnida; order Ixodida; family Ixodidae; genus Dermacentor; species Dermacentor silvarum. The sequence goes on along the minus strand of NC_051157.2, from coordinate 44,568,765 downwards.
CTTCGGGAACAAGGTACTCATTATTTGCAATAAATTCCTTTCCGCGAACTATACCAACGTATCTTCTCTACCACTGCTAGAGTCAATTAACGATTGATAAAAGCCCTCTGTACATACCCAGTGTTCCAATTGGTATGTAAAGAGGCATTATGTAATCGTAATTGACGGCCGACGACATTTCCTAAACCACCTATACTCTATCTCACCACTACCGTTCAGTACCAAAGTTACGGGGTGTATGCAAGTCGCATGCTTGCGCAGCAAAACATAGTTGCATATGTAATTGGCAGGGTTGAGACATCCGTGCTTTTTTGGCACGTGTCACGTCACAAAGATAGATGAATCGTTTATTCCACTTCGCATGCGCGTCGTATGCCTTTAATCGTTGTAACAGTAAATGCTAGCAATGAGATCTGGTTACAAATCAACATGGCAGCACCCACGCAGAACGGACCGACCGCTTCGACCCGAACTTGCGCTTGCTACTCGTCCACTGCGCCAACAGCAATAAATAAATGGTGAAATCAGCCATCCGTTTGTTTCATCCCTCGCTGAGGACAAAGCATCAGGTACGTTTTGTGGTTATTTGCGAGATCAGGGTATTTCTTTTGCCACGCCTGCTAAGCCTAATGCGCCTAGAATTTGATAATGGTTCTTGGAAATAGCGCTATATATACTCCCTCTCACCTCTACCGTTCAGCACTACCAAAGCTATGGGTTGTAAGCAAGCCACATGTTTGCGCAGCAAAACATAGTTGCATATGTATAACGGCCTTGTAATTGGCAGGGTTGAGACATCCGCGCTTTTTTGGCCCGTGTCACGTTACAGTAATAGATAATACGTTTATTCCACTTCGCATGTGCGTCGTATGCCTTTAATCGGTGTAACGGTAAATGCTAGCAAATCTGGTTACAAATCGACATGGCAGCACCCACGGAGAACAGGACCACCCGCTTCGACTCGAACTTGCGCTTGCTATACTCGTCCATGCACTGCGCCAATAGCAATAAACAAATGGCGAAATCAGCCATCCGTTTGTTGCATCCACGACCTACTGGAACTCCAGACCTGCACAGATATCCGGCTTCTATGAGAGCTGTTTGCGCCCACTCTCGTTCAACCGGTGGCCATAGGTGACGCTTTTATAACCTGTTCGTCTGCTACTTGGAGGGCGGTTGAATGTGTGCGCCTGCTCTTCTTCTGTGGCGGACGGCTGGCATATGTGACAATTTCTTGCGAAGACAAAAGCTAGTATGTCAAAATTGTTTAATACCTGTCACACGAGCACGTAAAAACTCTTTTACGCAAGCGGTCTTTTACCAAGCTGAAAGACTTTTGAATGAAGAGGTGTTGCGCAGCAGACACACGGCGCCGACGATCTCCTTTTAGTGTTTCCTTTTGGACACACTACCGAAAGCGTGGTGCTAGCGTTCGAAACAATATAGGCAAAAAAAAAAAAACTTATATATCTCGAAATATAAAGTGAAAAGTTATTGTTTACACGTTTTTCGAATAAATTTAACATAAGAAACGTTAATATAAAGACTTATTGTAGTAGTTTAAAGAGCGTCATCATGCACGTGACATCCCCAGCCCGTTCGACCTGCTTACGAGAGTACAGAAGAAAATGAGCGTTACTGGGTTTACTACACCTTCTGAGAAACATAAAATTATTTTTTATGATGAGCCAGGGCGACGGAAAATTACGCATACGATTATTTTTTTTAATATAAGATAATTGCCGGTGCCCACTGGTTTCGAGGCTACACCTATTCGGCCGTAAATGAGATCGGCGAACTCCTCTTCCAGAAAAGACCGCTTCTGAAAAAGAGATCACTCCCTGTCGTGTGTCTGCGGGTGAAACTCTTTTTCGGGAAAAGTCTTTTTGCTCAAAACACTTTCGAGTGCCCGTGTGACAGGGGTATTAGTGTACTCATTATAGTGCTAAGTTATAACGTATAAAATAGTGCACGGATTCTTTCTAGGTTTGCCATTATGCGGAAATTTCGTGCCGCTCCACACAAGAAAAAAATAAATGAACAAATTGCCGATCGAGTGATTGCTTACCTGTTTGTTCGGCTCGGCAAATATGCATCGCGAAGCTTTTATAAAACTGTGAAAAGTGATGCTAAATCCCTTGCTTTGTTCTGACTTACATAATGTCACGCAGCAGTATACAATAATATGATCGTTTATGTTATCACATATGTAATTACCTCAAGAAAGCTGCATGTAGCCAAGGCTGAAGTTACATGCCTTCTGCAGCGTCTGCAGGATCTCGCAGTCTATGTGTGGTCCGCGTATACATATCGTCTGCGTGATTCGTTTAAATTTCCACGTTCATATAAGTATATCAAGTTATTTATTATTGTATTTCATTATTACTGCATTGCACTATATGAATAGTCTTGTAATCAGGTATTTTTTCACTACTGCGAAGGCAACTGGAGGAAAAGTTATCTTCTGCCGGCTGTACACGTTGTTTTGCTTTCTTGCACAGCTCTTCCTACTTTATCTCGTGATTGAAATGAGAAGCAATCATCTGCAAATTTTGTTTTCTTTTTTATTTTTGTGAATTTATGCATTTACAAACAATGTAAACGGTTTGTGGCTGCCTAAATAGCGCCACGAATGCTGGAACAGATCGCAGAAGCAGACGACAGCGAGCAGGTTATAGCTAGCGTCACTCTGCTCCTACGTTCTGTTCCTATCGGCAAAAGGGGTGAATTAGACCAGGCGTGCTGGAGCAGGCAGAACTGTGCAGGTCTGGAGTTCAGTAGGTCGTGGTTTCATCTCTCGCTGAGGACAAAGCATCAGGTACGTTTTTTGGTTCTTTGCGAGATCAGGTATTTCTTTTGCCACGCCTGCTAAGCCTAATGCGCCTAGAATTTGGTAATGGTTCATGAAAATAGTGCAATATAGTTACGAAACAATTGCTGTTGATGCGTCAGGACACAAACCTGAAGCAAATGCAAGCACCAGTTTGGAACTTACGCGCTCTTCGTTCGTCGTCTGGATGCTCTTCGCACCCAGACGGACGGCGGAATCCGTGTCCGCCGTGTCGTCCGTCGTGTGTGTACACCACAAATGGCGTCCAGTGAGTCACCGGGGCGTTACATCTCAATGTTATCCCATTTTTCGAAGAAGGCGAAGTTGGTGGCCCTAAATGTGTTTGGTGCGGTCCGCGGAGAACTCGGTAAGTGCGCCAGTGTTAACTCGGTTTTAAAGAGAACCGCACTGCTGACAAACGTCAGCGAACAATCTCTTTACAGGTGGGTCACTGAACTTCGCAGAAATGGCAGAGTGGCATCCCCGATTACATACACGCATATACTACACCACCACAGACTATCCCGTAGAACATTCCCTCCACCACACGTGAAGCTAAACCGTGCAGATGCAGCCTCTTGGCGTCAGCTCCCAACTGATACGTTCCCCAGCCTTGCTCTCTGCCACACTTTTTACCCTAGCCAGTACCCCGACAAATGTCCTTTCTGTGGTGGTCACCCAAACCTCTACCATTCTACGTGGGAATGCTCCAAACCACCCGGCTTACCTAGAATACCCAACCCCTCCCCATCCCAGTGGGAAGCCGCTCTTTCCAGCACAGCCTTCGACGACCAGCGATGCCTGATCGACCGGGCCAGCCGGATAGCAGCAGCAAATGGGGCCCTGGACTGAGGGCTCCGCCCTCTGGGACTTCGTTTTAAAACATAAAATAAAGTTTTCTACTACTACTACTACTCCCCGAAAAAGTTATCCCATGGCGGCAAAGGTTGCGAAAGGAAAAAGAAAGTCGACGAGTTCGATTTGGGTGTCCTGCGAAGACTGGTCTATGACTATTTCAAAGAAATAAAATACCTACAGTGAAGAAGCTTACCGACCACTTTAACGCAGATGAAACGCTGCCTTCACTGTCATCATCAACAATGCATCGCATGTTAAGATGGCCGAAGACGCCGCCAAAGTGCAGGGCCTGGCCGCCGCCTGAGGAAGAAGAGGACGGGCCCTCCCACTCCCCTCCTCCCTAAACTCCATCTCGGACAAAATAAAGTTTATACTACTACTACTACTACTACTAAGCTAAGCATGTCACTCGACGAAGAGGAGACAAGATGAAGGAAATTAACCACATTCTTGACGAATTTATCAACAACCAGCAACCCAGCCTCGGTGGTGTGTGGGTGTGTGTGTGTGTGTGTGTGTGTGTGTGCGCGCGTGTGCGTGTGCGTGTGCGTGTGCGGTGTGTGTGCGTGTGCGTGTGCGTGTGCGTGGGTGTGTGTGTGTGTGTGTGTGTGTGTGTGTGTGTGTGTGTGTGTGTGTTGGTGTGTGTGGGTGTGTGTGTGTGTGTGGTGTGTGTGTGTGTGTGTGTGGTGTGTGTGTGTGTGTGTGTGTGTGTTCCCTACGCGAACTACTGGCTAACTGTGGACGTCACCCCTCCAATCACCTGGCATTTGGGGTGAAGACACCGGATGCCATCTTCGTCGGGCATGGGCACCGTTGCAATAGTGCAGCGTTGGCGGCTGCTTTAACGCGATAGCGTTAAGGGCCCTGTGTCGCAGAAAATCCGGCGTCGGTGTAGGCTCCTGCTTCGGCGTAAGCATCGGCGTAGGTGGCATCCGCGGTGGAGAAATTCATCCCAAACCAACCCCACCACACAGGCCCTCCGCGTGGCGCGAGGGGTTAGTGAACAAACATTTCATTTGTCAAAGTAAAATCCGTCGGAAAAAATGTAAAGTACGACTTAACTACAACCTACAGACATGATAGCCTCGGTTTGTAATTTCAATGTACGAGAAAACATAACTGTGATACGAGAAAACTAAAACACCAAACCCCTTTTCCAGCATTTCTACCATAACTGCGGCGCGCTCGGATAGGTTACTCGGGTAGGTGAGCTGAAGCAACCACCAAGATAGTCAACCACCAAGATTACTCAAGCAACCACCGAGACAATCTGAAAATAAAGAGGAAGCGGAATGCAACAATAATGGAACACAGAGACCCAGTATAAGTATGTGGTAGTGCGTGGAATCTGGAAAGGAGTAATGGTGCCAGCGCTAACTTTCGCAAATGGCATTCTATGCTTAAAATCGGATATCATGTCGGGGTTGGAAGTTACCCAAAGATCAGTAGGCCGGTTGGCTTTGGGAGCCCACGGTAAAACCACAAATGAGGTAGTGCATGGTGACATAGGTTGGGCGTCTTTTGAAGTTAGAGAACCACAGAGCAAAATTAGTTTTGAAGAAAGGCTCAGGAACATAGATGAAAATAAATGGCCGGCTAAAATGCACAAGTATCTGTACATGAAAAGCGTGGACACAGAGTGGAAGGAAGTTGGCAACCAAGTACAGGATAATCTAAACTGTAAATAGACGACCAGGAGTCATCAGAAAGAAAGTGCCAGAAATATAGATAGTAAATTGGATGCAAAGAATGGAAACAAAAAGGACCATGGAGATTTACAAGAATGAGAAGAAAGAAATTAGAAGGGAAAATCTGTACGATAACACAAAGGGCAGTACGTGCCTTGCTATTTGAGGATCGAGCCGGTTGCCTAAGGACCAAAGCATACGGGAGCAAATATTCGGAACTAGATGAGGCATGTGTATGCTGCAGTAAAGATCCAGAGACCACTCAGCACATCCTAATGGAATGCGACGGGATCTACCCAGCGAGAACCGTAGGTAACGTACAACTCCCAGAGGCGCTTGGCTTTAAAGTGGAAGGAAACATCAACAGATCAGCCGTAGAGATAAGCAAGAGACGATTAAGTACTGGGGGGGGGGGGGGGGGGGGAAAGCAGGGAAAAGTTTGATACGACCTGATCTCTTAAGATCATAAGTAGCAGTACACGGTAAATTAAAAAAAAAAGAAAAAAGATTAATTAGAGGTATACAAAAATGCTAGGTAAAGAACATGTATAGTATACCTGATTAAATCAAGCAGGCTAGGTGACTATTTGTCGCCGCCCCGTTTCAAAGCGGATGCCATTAAATCACCACCATCATCCCCGTAAAAGGGTAGCGGCGCGTAGAGGCGAAGGGGGAGAAAAAAGAAAGCTGCAGTTGCCGGTAAGCCTGACAAGCATTCAGGTATCTTTGAATGCTATCGCGTTCCACTCTTAAAGGCGAAGCTTAAGCGTCCTCTAATTTTTTTCCCCAAGTTGGTTACCTGAAATGTGCTTACTGCATCAGAAGTGACAATATTTCCCTTCTTGCGATGTTGCGTCCAATTAAATTTTGTGATAAAAATTAAATGCTGGAGCTTTACGGACCGAAACCGCGATCTGATTATGAGGCACGCCGTAGGGATGGACTCCGCATTAATTTTTATCACCTGGGGTTCTTGAACGTGCATCAAACTTTAAGTACACGAGCGTTTTAGCATTTCGGCCCCATCTATATGCGGCCAGGATTGAACCCACGACCTCGAGCTCAGCGGCGCATCGCTATAGCCATGGGGTATTGCGGCAAGTCGAAGTTTTGTGACACTTTTCGGCGTTATTAATGCGATAGGCATTCTTGGTATGTTTCACGTACTTTCATCACGCGCTCGAGAAAGTACACGACATTGTACCTCAATGGTTGCCGAGCCATGGCGGAATTGTCGGCAACGACAGCGCAGATGAAGCTGTGCGCTCGGCTCATCAAAAACATCCGCGTGTTCCTATACCACTATCAAGAACGGATGCTGCGCGGCAACTTCAATCGCTTGCTCGCCACATCACACTTATACGATAGAATTCACGGGGTTTCACCAACTGAGACTTGCACTCTCTCGACCCAAACTTGCCACTTCGCCTAACACCTGGACTCTCCGGTCGCGAAACAACTCCACTGTGTCACGTGTGGTTGGGTGTTGCATTTACCAACGCCCATTCGTTCCTAATAGTGATGGCCAGACTCTAAAGCATATACTGTGTCACTGCCCATCCTTTGACACTCAACGACGTACTCTCGAAGCTAAACTCCACTTGTTAGATAACAGAGCGCTCTCGAAAGAAAAGATCCTTGAACCATGGCCTAGGCGCTCTTGCATGCAAAAGGCCACAAAAACCGTTCTGCACTTCGTGAAAATACTGGATTATACGAACGCTTGTGACAGCGGAGATTCCTCTGTGATTGACTCTGCGAATGACTATTATTTCTCTTTTCTCTCCTTATCTATTCTTCCCCTTTCCCCCTCCCCAAGTGTAGGGTAGTCAACCGGGCATGTCCTTGGTTAACCTTCCTACCTTTCCCTCTTCGTTTCTCTCTCTCTCTTCACGTACTCTCTGGTGACTGTCTGAAACCGTTTTCCCGCCAATTTGGGTCACTGGGTTGTTCATGGTGTAAGGGGTAGAACATTGGGCTGCTGTGCTGAGGCAAGTCGGTTTGAAACGAACCGACGGACCAACTTGGGTCATTGGGTGTATTCCAGTCTGTGTGCCACGCTGCAATGACAAAAATCAATGAAAATCTCTCCGGTGCTGGGCGGAGTCGAACAGGCGTCATATACACGTATATTCAAACAATCTTGTCTGAACGCCCGCGCCACGCGCGGACTTCCGAGCGCCACAGCAAGATGGTGGAACGTGTGCAGAAGGAAACGCGATAGAGGACATCGGCTGCATACAAACCTCAATAAGACGCGTCTCTGCGGTGGCAATACGGTGTGTCGCTACCGTCACTACGTTGCTTCAATGCTAACCGCATTAAAATCGGCATTCCTTTTGAGATGGGTTCTGTGGGAATTCCGCTTAGATTTAAAACCACGCGCTCTGCAATTATTTCCACATTCCTGCCACTTTCTGCTGATATTGAATTAAACCAACCCAATGCCGGATCGTATCGAGAGAACACTCGCTGCTGTCTCGGACACTGTGCGTCAGGCAGCCATACTTCTTCAATTTCAGGGGCTAAAGAGAAAACAGAACATAACCGATCAAGAATATAAACACCTGATGGAAATAAAGTCGTCCCAGACATCTGTTCTCATCTGCCATGTGGCTCCTGGGACGACTTTATTGAATCGAGCATACGCGCGGTTCTAACATGTTCTACCTAATTCTTAATGTTTTTCCAGAACCGGTTATACACCTTGATCGCTTTAGTGGCCATAAACTCCGGATCCATTTGGAATGAATTCTCATGATGACACCAGTTTCGAGATATTAATTCCCGAACTTTGTGGGAAGAAATGAATTGGCGTTTCAGTTACTTTGCTAACAAAACGTCGCTTTACGCAATGAAGCACAAAAGTAACTGGAACGCCCCAAAAAAATTATGAAAAATACACTGAGGAAAAATGCAATAAATGTGGAAAGAAGATGCCATAAGCCAGGAGTGTAAAAGAAAAATTGAACTAGAACGGGATAAGTAAACAATCGTATCTATTAAGTACTGTTAGTGTTTTTGAAACTTTGGGGTCTGCTATATCCATAGTGACCCGCCGTGGTTTCTCAGTGGCTATGGTGTTGGGCTGCTGAGCACGAGGTCGCGGGATCGAATCCCGGCCACGCGGCCGAATTTCGATGGGGGCGAAATGCGAAAACACCCGTGTACTTAGATTTAGGTGCACGTTAAAGAACCCCAGGTGGTCCAAATTTCCGAAGTCGTGCCTCATAATGAGATCGTGGTTTTGGCACGTAAAACCCAATAATTTAATTTTTTTATATCCATAGTGAACGCAGCAAGCTGGTTCCACTCTTCAGATAATAGATATAATATATATGACAGATACAACAGGCTCAAGAGCGTTTGCAGTGCCAAATCAAAGTGCAGTGTAAAAAAAAAGGATTTTTAAAAACTTTTGGAGAAGTTCTAAACAACGGGACAGAGGAAGACGACACAGAAGCTTTTATATGAAGGAACATATATACTGAAAGAGGATGCGTAAATAGTTACGCATCTAGCAAGAATTAGGCAAATAGAACGCCTCCGAGAACATGTTTGATCTCTCGACAAAGGATCTAGTCATTCATGCAGCATCGTACGGCTGTACTCCAGCATTTGGTAACTGCCGAATCCTCATGTGACACAAAGACGAAGGAACACACAATGTCGTCGAAGTGTATGCGATTCTAGGGGGCCCCTCCTGCGTTTTATTAGTTTAATTGATGAGGAGCTCAATTATCTGGACGATATAGTGACTTGGCTGTGTGCTCGGGTTGTTACGTTGACTATATATTTGGTGTGGCAGTAAACGGAATTTTTAACTATTTGCGCAAACTCTTTCAGTGCATATATTCCTTCAAATAAATACTTGTTAGTATGCGCCCATGGGTTGTCCTCCTTTGTCCCGTCGTTTAGCGTGCCCCTAAAAGTTTCAATGTATACCAACAAGCTCAATGTTCAACCCTTCTAAAATGAAAACTTTAGCTAAATATATTAGTTAAGGGTGTTATAGTTAAATGTGAAATTATAAGCTGACGGTATTCGCTTATACGAATAACTTTTTTCTAACAATAGAGAGACCATGACTAAAGGAGTGCACTGTCATTAAACACTATAGCGCGCATACATGAAAAAAAAAAAAAGTCGCAGTTTCGCCAGAAAGGCGAAGCATCGATTGCGATAGCCATACAAAGTAAGGATAGTAGTTTTATCGGCCGTATAAACTTGTAAACATAGGCACACTGAATTAACAAGCGTGGTGTAACGCGCGCACAAGCAGACTTGAACGCATCTCACTCGATGACCGCGGAAGCACACGCTGGAGTGAGTCAGCGCGGCGGCAGCAGCGAGCGAATTGAGCTTCATGCCGGCGCTCGCACCAACGTGATCTTAGCCGCGAAAAACACAGGGAGGGCGGACTCCACCCCCGCCGCAGATGTATTTCAAGATACAGCCGCCCGGGCGGAAGCATGCTGCGTAGTACGCAGCCTCCCCCCGTCCCTACCCTCCTCCCGGAGCCTTCGAGCTCGGCGGGACCGTGCGGCCGCAGCAAAGCGCGGCCCCTCCACCTGCCCATCCTCCTACTTAAGCCTTCCGGCCCGGCGGGAGCGCGCGGCCGCAGTAAAGCGAGGCCCCTCCACTTCCCTACCTTCCCTCTAAGCGTTGTGCGCGACTGGAATACTGCGCGCATCCCTTCCCGTTTCCCGTACTTGCGTGCGCGAGCCGGGATTGCCGGCTCACCGTCGCACGTTTTCACTCGCACATACAGCGTACGGCTCGCGGCGCCGATTTTATCGCCCGTAGACTTCATACGGAACCTCCCGGCGACGACGGCGATGGCAGAAATGCGCCTGGAGTGTCCATGTAATTGCTATCGCAACAAAAAGGAAGAAACTCGAGCATTTCTCTAGACCACGTGGGAACTTGCGGCGCTTCCCGTAAAAAATTAATTTAATTATGGGGGGTTAAGTGCCAAAACTACCATCTGATTATGAGACACTCTGGATTATTGTGGACAACCTGGGGTTATTTAACGTGCACCTAAACCTAAGTACACGGGTGTTTTCTGCATTTTGCCCCCATCGAAATGCGGCCGCCGTGGCCGGGATTCGATCCCGCGACCCAACACCATAACCACTGAGCAACAATGGCGGGTGGCGCTGCCCGTATACACACACAAAGCAGAAAAGCTAATTTACTAATTTACTAATCAACTAAGAATCTTACCACGACGTTATGCGCGAACTCATATTTGATGCTGCTCACGTCGCCTCGGCGGACACCTCAAATACGTTTTTGGTACCCACTGCCTTAAGCAGTGCGTAATTTGTAGCCATGTGAACAGCAAGATGTCACAGAAACCGAACATGACAAGAGCTTTATGTCTTGGCAGCGTCGGTGCAATCAGTCGCACGAAAAAGCAAGCAAGCAAGCGATATAAATGAAAAAAGTATGAAAAAAAAGTATAGGAAATAGTTACTTTTCGAATAAAACGACAGATGTCACCATGACATCGTGCAAAGGAGCGTGGCATCACAAAAACATTATGATACAAAAAATTAACAATAAATGCCCAGTGAATCCAAAGTAACGTTCACAGGTAGTGGTCCTTGAGAAAGTCACACTGGGTTTTGCGGAACTCAAATGGACTTCCTTCGGTGCTCGGTGAACTCGAAATTGCTATGGTGTAGTTGAAGACGTGCTCGCCCAGGTCAGCTGGAACGGTCCTGCAGTGATAAGGGTGTCACTGTTAACGGCTGCATCGAACTAGTGCTGCTAGTTTCATTCGCAGCATTCATGCACTTCATTTTTTGCAGGCATACTCCATACCAAGCACCCTGGTTATCGAGTGGGCAGATCGCTGCACTTAAGTCTGCAGTGTAGGAAAATGTCGCGAATATCTTTTTTACCTATATCTACGGGGTGCTTCACGTAACTTGAGCCAAACTTTAAAAATATACAAATGCTTCGAAGCTGGACAGAACCAAGGTAGCGTTGTTTGCCGTCGCTTGGAGATACTCAGATTATATCTTGCGTTCCGCCTAATTAGATTATTGGTCTTAATTGCTTCATCAACTTCTCAATTATTATATTTAGATGAAAAGTGTCAATGAGAAAATTGTACAGCAACATCAGAAACTCCCGATACAACATTCTGTTGCTCAATACGTGCTACATAAAAGTGTTTTTCCGAACGTGAAAAAAGCCCGAGAATACACGCAACACTGCTGAGCGACTGGTCATTGAGGCACTTTGCATGTATTCGGGGACATCTTTCACGCTCGGAAAAACACTTTATATATATATATATATATATATATATATATATATATATATAACTGGATTTTTCAATGGGCCAAGCGTATTTAGGAAAATCAGAAGCACAACTTCGCGGTTATCTTAGGTTTATTATTTTCCCAACAGTTTCGGTCGGTGGACCGACCTTTTTCAAGGGAAAAGGTCGGTCAAAGGTCGGTCCCTTGAAAAAGGTCGGTCCACCGACCGAAACTGTTGGGAAAATAATAAACCTAAGATAACCGCGAAGTTGTGCTTCTGATTTTCCTATATATATATATATATATATATATATATATATATATATATATATATATAATGCGTACAAGATTAGTCGTGGGGAGTGTAAGCCAGCGCGCTCACCCCCAAGGCGGCAGATGCATCCTTTTAACCGCAGCTGCCGCGTATATAGTACGTGAGCGTAAGCAGGCACCTGGCCCATAAACCCTCGCGTGCTACCTCATGGCATCAAGTGTGCCGGAATCAATGCCCTCGCTATGCAATGACCGAGAAAAATAATAGGATCCCAAGGACTAACGTTCTTTTTTTTTTTTTAGTCACAACCATACAAATTTGAGTATGTATATATATACGTCAGAGCATCAGAACTGATACGTGTTTTGGGACACATTGTATTCTCAGTGGCTTGCTCACGCAATCGCAGAAAAAAAAAAGAAAAAGAAAACGAGAATCTGAAAATGTTATACGATTGTTAGGCTGCACGTTCGAGTATATGTCGGACAAAAGTTGGCTTTAGCATCGTTTTATACGGCTCTGCTCTGCGGGATCTACCCAGGTTCCTGCGCACGCACTAACAGCAGGGAGCTGCGCGTGAATTTTCTCTCCCCCTCCCCCCCCCTCCTCCCACCCTCCGGAAGTCACAGGCTGGCGAGGAAAGAAATAGATCTTGCCTCGACTTTTGAGGGAGCGGGAACTAAGGGAAGCGCTAGTTCCACAGCACATTCTGGTTCCGCTTGCCCGAAGAAGCCACGAATTAAGTCCGCGGTCACATCCTGTCAAGGCTTCGCAAACTGAATTCCGAACAGAGGTTTGTGTAAACAGGTCGCGCGGACGCGTTTGCTGGAAGAAGAGGCTTGTCAACTCCAGACACGCGTCAGCTCGACAAAGCAACGCGTGCCCTGTAATACCGACGTGTAGCCTCGGCTGCGAGTGATTTTATCCAGCTTTGGGTGGCAACACCACTCGTGCTATATACTTATTTGCATGCCTCCTGTTTGCAGTCTCCCGGCGTCCGATGTCTGTGGCTGTTGGTGGAGTAGCCAGTGTCGCGAAACACAAGACTTCGTTGAAATTATATATATATATATATATATATATATATATATATATATACATATCTTTTTACTTCTACTTTAGGGGGAAAGAGATCGAGTTCGTCGCATATTGACGAGGTCGTGAAATAGTATACGTATAAGGCGGAACTTGGCAGGGTTATAGGAACAATATGATTCACTGAGATGCCGATAATGTGAAATATACTTTTAACGATGTTATCTGGTTTTCCTCTAGGCTGAGGGAGGATGGTTAGAATAGTGGAAAGCGGCCCCGAGTTGTGGTGGAAACGTGTGGAGCCCAGTGGTTATTTCTTTAAATATTTATATATACCAGGCGTTACACGAAATGCGTTCGAAATCCTTCAAATTAGGGAATTTGAGGTAATTCAACTATTTCCTCTGCATTGTTCTTACGGAGGAGGAGGAGGAATAAACATTTATTGCGGAACCAGCACTTTAAGATGGCCGGGCCTAAGCCTCCCGTGAGGGGACGTTGAGGGCTTGCTTCGTCGCCGCCTCACGGGCGTGCTGGGTCGGCCAGGTTTGGTCGTCGAGGGCGGAGCTCCGCAGAGCCTCACGCAACCTCGACGAGAGGGTCGTGGTGTTAATGTGTGTGTACTGTGCTGGGCACTCCCTCAACATATGCGGAAGCGTAGCCGGGTGAGTGTCACAGCACCGGCAGTTGGGGGTATTGTAAACTTCAGGGAATATAAGGAGGAGGCGGGCGGGTGAAAGGTACGTATTTGTTTGTAGCAGACGCAGGGTGGTAGCCTGCGCCCGGCTGAACTTGGGGTGAGGTGGGGGGAAGGTTCGGGGACTAAGGTAAAATGCCTTAACGAGATCGTTGTAAGTAGTAAGACTGTCCCTGGTGTCTAACTCGTCTCCAGTGTCTCCGACCCACTCCATTGCGCGAGGACTATAGTCCTCGCGCAATGGAGTGGGTGACCTCGTTGAGGTTGCTCGTATATGTATGGCTTTTCTTACGGAAAAGCCATACATATAAAACGACTCAATGTAGTAATTAGACAACTGTATTATGCAAATTGGCCTAATTAACATTTTAAAAAAGGCATGCGATAGAGCCCAATTGAAGACTTGAAGCGCGCATTCGAGGAGCTCATAATCGTTCAATGCGAGAAGTTGACGCTTTTAATGTAAACATCGCAATGAATTCCAAGCAAATTTCACATATAAAAGCGGAAGTGAGCAGCCGAGGAGCAAAGCTGTGACGGCCATGAGCGACGTCTTTTGATTGCGCCTCACATGTGGGCGAGAGTCATGCGAGCGTTCTTATCAAGCCGCTTTCTAAGTCGCTTCACGGCCGCCCAAAGGTGAGGTGCAAGAATTCACGTCACTCAGTCACGTCAATCCCCAACGGCGTCAGAAGTATTCCAGAACTCTGCACAATGCTTCCCTCACAACCCAGGTGTTGCTTTGGAACGTTTAAAATCCGTCAATCAATCAACACCAACGCTCACGTGCGCCATCTTTTTTTTTTTTTTTCTTGTGCTCATGTACACTGTCGATCTTGCACCTACCCTGTTTTTACACTGCTCCAATATGTTGCCCAGAATGTTCCAACAACTAAATTTTCTTTTTTGTTTCGTTGCTGTAGATACACTTCCCATCTAACCTTATAATTGTGATAGCTTCTGCTTCGGGCGTCACCTTTCCCCATGGTATACAGTAGAATGACGCTTGTTAGGATTGTGCAAACGTCCCCGTGGCGGCTTTTGTGTACTGTTCGTCGCTTCGGCGAACTGGCCATCTATTTTCCTCAGAACCCATAACGGTAGATCGACTTTTTTTTTTACCCTTTCTTGTGATACTGTTTTCGCGCGATTCCTCCAACTAAAGCAGTGACAAGCAGTAGATCTCTACAAATAAGCTTCATTCACTTGGCGGAAGATATACTTCCAAACGAAAATTTAGTCTCTGTCACGTGGTTATTTTTACTCCATTCTGGTGACCATTGAAATGCTGAATTTAATTTTAGCTCGCGTTGTTGCAGCTACTCTTTCTGATCCAGGTTCGAAGTGGCGTTTTCGCGTGAACCCGCAGTTATGTGGCAAACTTCCCTGCGGTCAGCAACTGAATGCACGCCTGGTTTATCGCACGATCTTAAATTAGACGCAATTAAATATAATGGTTCAAGAGCTTTCATCAATCCTTGCACCATTAGATATGCTTTTAAGCCATCCCTGTTAGCATTCACAGTTTTGAGAATGCAGTTGATGAGGTTTTTCATATCGAAGCAACAGCTGAGCTATGAGGGAAGTTGTAGTGGAAGGCTCCGGATTATATTTTTACTACCTGTAGCTTTTTTAACGCGCTACGGAATCTCACTAAACGGGCGCCTCCCATCGAAATGTCGCCACTACGGCCGGGAATTGAATCCACGACCCCGTGCCCATAGGTAGAACGCCACAACCATCCAGTCACGGGAACGGGTGAGCGACACCGTGTGGGAAACACTGATCCGACTCGCATACGCGACTTAAATGCTCAAATTATACTATTTTGGTACCTTGCGGAGTGAATTAGTATGTTGCAAATACATCGAAGAGTAAGTATTTGTTACTCTAACGTCAATACGCAATCTGACGATGTTATGCTCGTTTCGTAAGAAACTCGCAAGATGACTCCAGGTTTATTGCGAGAAGGTGCTCAGTGCTCGCCGTTGACTCTAAGACATGTCTAAGACATGTATAAGACACGGAATACCAACTCGCCCAAATTTACGCTCTTCTAAGACATAGCTGCTTCCAAGTGCCAGAGTTTATGCGGCATGGTTTGTTTGGAATATTTTGTGTTATACTGTGTTGTGTCCTGAATCTCGCGGTATGAAACTGTCTTTGAAATAACAAACATTTTTTTCTATTTTTTATCCGCTATCAAATTCTTTCCATGGTTATTTAGCACCACATATGCTGTTAGGGAAGCGCAGTCGAGGACGGCATAAAACTAGGTGGGGGTGATGAAGTTAGGAAATGTGCAGGCGCAAGTTGGAATCAACTAGCGCAAGACAGGGGTAATTGAAGACCACAGGGAGAGGCCTTCGTCCTGCAGTGGACATAAATATAGGCTGATGATGATTATGATGATGTTACATGGTTTCCAGAAGGTTTTCTTACTTTTTTTTTTGCATCTCGTAAAACTGTCATACTGACCCTCTTTTGGCGAAATCCGTCCAGAGAGCGATCATGCGCCGACTCAGCGCCTGCTCTTCGACGTCGCTGTTGCTCCGGCGCAGCGGATCGCCAAAGACCAGCCCGAGGGCGTACAACCGGGGCGGCGGCGTCGTCTCTGGTGTGCCGAGGGAGTCATCCTCGCCCCCCTGCGCGGTCGGCTCCGGAGTCGAAGGGCGCCGTCGCCTGAGCAGCAGGTATCGGTGCACGCTGTTGTTTCCCGACGCGCCCAGGTAGTCGGCGAAGTGGAGCACGGGACACACGACCAACACGTCGGCGAGCAGGTCGCCCGCCCAGTGGCTCGAGTTACCCGCTGAGCCCTGCGCGGTGCAACGCGGTAAACAATGTAGTGTCCGCTCGAGAGACAAAAATGAGTTCCGGAAACTACGTCTGCGAGGGTAACAACCTTTCCGCGAGTTCCTACATACTCCCGTCTCCGATACGTTCACTCTATTTGCTGCTGAAAAAAAAAAAGAGTTCCGGGAACTAATTTTGCGACAGTAACTCCTTTCCGGTAGTTCCTATACTCCCATTTCTGGTACGTTCAATATATTTATTGCTAAAGAGAGTGAGACAAAGCATAACACCCCTTAGGCTTAATTACTTGCAACTGTGAGATGCGACTACGGAATAACTTGGCGCGTAATGCGCTCTGGAACCCAAAACTAAGCGTCCTGAATGAGCCGAAAAAGAGTGTCATACACGGGCTAACTTATAAAGGAAAATGTGCTCCTTGTGTGTTCTCCTGTTTTCCGTTTCATCCTCGCACGAAAGCACCTTGACCACATTTGGTGACCATGAGCGAACAAGTATGCGATACGGCGCGCTCAGTCAAAATGCCTTCCTTGCCCTAAATGCCATATTAATCTAAAATTAAGCACCCCCCCCCCCCCCTCTTTCAAGTTTGGGACCCCAGAAATCAGTGAAGGCGCTTAAAATTAAAGCGAATGGAAATTGACAAAGACTATTTTCTTCCGCTCAAACACAATCGCCAAACAGCAGCGTCTGAAACAGCCTCAGTCGTCCGTAATATATATTTAACTCCCGTTCAATCTGGATTACCGAAGCTGAGAACTAACGGTTGCGAAAAAAAAAAAAAAAAAAAATCTAGACCAGTGTCGACCAAGCAAGGTATGCTTTTCCTCATACTTATTAACTAGTGAAGGAAGCACGCTTTACAGGAGCCTCCGCAGCAAGTGTCAAGTTTGCGACCCAAGGGGGTGCGGCACAGATTTTATGAACAGCCTCAGTAAAGTAAACGAGTCCATCGTTTTTGAAACACTGCTATAGACCCTTTTCACGGTGATCCTATGGGCACCGCCATGTTTGATAACGCGGTGACGCGTTCATTGCTTGCCTCAGTTGCCCCCGTTGCCTCCGTGTTTACAATGAATGCCCATGACGCCGATGCGGCTTAGCAAACCTCTGTTTCGGTGAATATTGTAGGTATTCATTCGGTGTACGACACGGAGCTTTGGCCACAGCTTCAAAGGACATGTAAGTGCTTTTGGAGCTCATTATATTTTGTCCAAACGGCGTGAGCAGCATAAACGGAGCTTGTACTAAAAGCAGTGCTAGAAATGTATTCCAAGCTGTCCAACTCTTCCGCTTATGAGTTAAATCAGGATCGGTGTGCTTTACTCTTTGTTAATAATTTAACACACTTTGAAGCAGTGGCTTGTCATGTTTCTGACTTAGTAAAGTTCCTCGGTGCGGTCACTGCCTGATTGTTTATTTTCTGCCTAATCGCTCGCGGGTGTGCTCGGTTGCGATAGATTTATTCTTGCTGCGCACAAGGCTTGGAACGTAGATTCTGTATTTTCCAATAGCTTGTAGCAAGGACGTAATGTCGCTAGTCACTCGCTTACTCTGCTAGCTTCGAACATTCGTGCACGGTCAGTGTAGGCGCCGTGACCCATGCTTCGGCGCATTGATTCAAGTGTGCGCCTATTCACTTATAGCGTGGGCGTAAACTCGCGTGTGAGTTTGGGGCAGATGCGTGTAGATAACATGCGAGAAAGTTACTATGATAGGAAGTGGCACTACTCTCTTTGTCAGTGTGTAACGAGCGGTACTCACTCTTGCCAACGTTCCAGGATTGAGGTGCTTTATATATATATAGCTTAGCGATACAACGCTGGCGGATGAGTGAATTTTTGTATCCACTAGCAAAGCCATACATCGCGAAGGATCGGCAACACAGGCAGTCATTATGTATCATCGGTTCATGAACCTGGTCACGCAGATCCATTCCATTCCTTAGTATGCCAATCACCTTTTTTGCAGCCAACTACAGCACACGTCTTCCCTGTACCGCTCCACATCTTGCAGCATAAATGGAGCACGGTGCGTTCCAGTTGCATTTCCGACAGCTGATCGCACTGTAGCAGGGCACAAGTGGTAATGATTTCGTATTCGTGCGCTTGCCGAGGCAACGTGTGGAGCGCCACCGAAAGCGTCATCTCGTTCCTCTAGAGCAAACTGCTCCGCGAAAAGGGTCTATAGACGGTAAGCTCAGGAACGCCAACACTTATATCTGCTGATGCGGAAATAGTTGCGCCACCGCGAAAGAAAGAAAGAAAGAAAGAAAGAAAGAAAGAAAGAAAGAAAGAAAGAAAGAAAGAAAGAAAGAAAGAAAGAAAGAAAGAAAGAAAGAAAGAAAGAAAGAAAGAAAGAAAAGGAAACGGTACATCGGCATTGTTGTAATAATGGTGATGCGCAAGGTGTCATCTACATATATGCACCTACTTCCCTGGCGCATAACCATATGGCCATTTGGAACCCCAGCCTATCATCCTCCTTAGGCAGGCATTCTCAAGAGACGCGCGCAGTGTAGCTCACATTCGTGTAGTAATGGGCGATGACGAGGGAGCTGCTGTCATTGAAGCCCAAGTTTTGAAGCAAGCCGGGCACCAAACTGTCGAGGACTGGCCCTTCTACCGCGCCTTTCTTCTGCAAGTACGACACCAGGTACGGCACCTCGTCCTCCATGTGGCCGAGCAGAACGTTGACGCCTGTCAGCTGCGTTCGGGTACGAGCGAATCGGTCATTTAATACGCTGCGAGTCACACGACCTTGCACACAGGCTGGAGACGACGCGTTCGAAGCCCCGCAGTTAGGAGAAGAACATCTCTAACCTGGGCTTAAATGTCAGCGCGTAGGCGTAAACACGGTTGTCCTCCAATGTCGAGGAGCACGTTCTAGTCGGCGAGACTTCGATAACCACATGGATAACACATCGGCGGGTATTTGTTAGGGTGGTCATGGCGCTTCTTTCAATAGCGCCGGCGACACCGGTCGACAGCAAACCGGATAGACGCGTGAAAAACGTTACATATTTGCTGCCGCTTCTAAGCGTGCAACACATGAGCGTTAAATCTATCCGGTCTGACGACTGACTGATCGTTAAGGCGAACAGCATCCAACAAGTTTCCAACTGATACGAACAGCCGGAGCCGCCATCTTTCCGACGCGTTGTCTGACAGTTGGGATATTTTCAAGGAAGACGTATCCCTTTGAAAGAAACGTGAGCTTCGCCCTCTAAGGGGGAAGAATGTATGTTAACAGAGACACCAAAGAGAAACAGTAAATCAGTTTAGTCTAACCACGCATTGCTCAATATTTTTTTTTTTTTCAATTTCGCGGTCAGAGGTTACTGACCGTGAAGCAGGTGCCAGAATGAAGGCCTAACTTTCACGTTTTAAATTACGCTCCGAAACCCCAGCGCTGGATAATGTACTTTCTTGCACTTGGACCATTACGGCGCAATAAAAGGTTTTGAAACATGTTGAGTTGGACGAATGCCAACATTATACTAATCTACAAGAAGGGAGACGTCAAAGATTTGAAGAGCTATAGGCCCATTAGCTTGCTTTCAGTATTGTATAAAATATTCACCAAGATAATTTCCAATAGAATCAGGAAAACACTTGACTTCAATCAACCAAGAGAACAGGCTGGCTTTCAGGAGGCATATTCTACGATGGATCACATCCATGTCGTAACTCAAGTAATTGAGAAATCCGCGGAGTACAATCAACCTTTATATATGGCTTTCATAAATTATGAAAAGGCATTTGATTCAGTAGAAATACCAGCAGTCATGGAGGCATTGCGCAAACAAAGAGTACCGGAGACATGCGTGAATATATTGGGAAACATCTATAAATATACCACAGCTACCTTGGTTCTCCACAAGAAAAGCAGAAAGCTACCTATCAAGAAAGGGGTCAAGCAAGGAGGCAATATCTCTCCAGTGCTATAGACTGCATGCTTAGGAAAAACATACAAGCTATTAGACTGGGAAGGTTTAGGAGTGAGAATCAACGGCGAATATCTCAGCAACCTTCGGTTTTCAGATGACATTGCACTGTTCAGCAACACTGGAGATGAACTGCAACAAATGATTGAGGATTTTAACCGAGAAAGTGCAAGAGTGGGGGTGAGGATTAATATGCAGAAGACAAAGGTAATTTTTAACAGCCTGGCAAGGAAACAAGAATGCATGATCGCCATTCAGCCTCTAGAGTCTGTATAGGAGTACGTTGATTTAGGTCAATTGCTCACAGGTGACCGTGGGCATGAGAAGGAAACTTACAGAAGAATAAAAATGGGTTATAGTGCAGATGGCAGGCATTACCAAATCCTGACTTGGAGATTACCACTATCGTTTAAAAGGAAAGTGTACAATCATTGCATTCTATCTGTGCTAACACGTGAGGCAGAAACTTGGAGGTTAACAAGAAGCATGCGAAAATTGTTAGGCGTAACGGCAGGAGACAGGAAGAGAGCGGTGCGGATCAGAGAGCAAATGGGGATAGCCGTCATTCTAGTTGACATCAAGAGAAAAAAAAATGGAGCAGGGCAGGCCATGTAATGCGTAGGGTAGATAACGGGTGAACCATTAAAGTTACAAAATGGGTGCCAAGGAAAGGGAAGCGCTGTCGAGGATGGCAGAAAATCAGGTGGTGTGACGAAATTAAGAAACTTGCAGGTGCACGCTTGAGTCAGCTAGCGCAAGACAGGGGTAATTGGAGATCGTTGATAGAGGCCCTCGTCCTCCAGTGGGCATAAAAAAATAGGCTGATGATGATGATGATTATGAAGTTGAGTCTTTGGCTCCTGTGGAGTACGACGTAGCCCATCTTTACCAATAAAAAAAAATTGACAGCTCGAGCGTACGCCATACAAATCCATGATGTCACAGCACGTTGGTTCTAGATTTTCAAAGCGGCATCGCCTTTCGTTATTGCGTCTGTTCTTGGCCTCCTCTTCATTCTGGCATTGCAGAATGAATAATTCATTAATGAAGCTCAACCTAATTTTCTATCTAGTGTCTCATTAAAAAAATCATCCGATCGAACGTATGACAATTCGTTTATACCAGTCAGCACGTCTCCGACAAACTCTCCAGTCGAGTCCAGTACGTTCCAAAAGCCGCAGCAGCCATCTTTCAGACGTGTTGTCCGACGGATCGGACAGATGGCTTTAACGTACACGTGTTCCTCACTGTATAATTGAACTCACCCGGACCAGGTGCCTCTGCTTGAGGGACGAGTACGGCAGTAGCCCGGTGAACGATGGGAAGAAGCGCGGCAGCAGCACGCCGGAGTACATCGACTTGGCTTCCACGTCCAGCAAGCACTTGACGGTGCCAGCCTCGTCGTCACAGCGCACGTGTTGCTCCAGCCACTCCACGTTGGCGCGGTAGTCGACCGTGTTGTCGTGCGTCCTGCGCGGCGCCCGCCGGCCAATCACATTTTGAGGCATAGCGAGTGGCTTACAGTAGTCGCCAATACACGCTGTACATGGATAACTTAGTAGCTGAGCGGCCATCTTAAGAAGTCTCGTTCTAATTCTGACGAAGCCGACCGAAGAGAGAGCGTCGCGAAGACAGTGACGAAGTAAAACAAGATGGCTGCTGAGCGGAAGTTTGGAAACGCCGACGGGAAGGTCCTCCGCTCACATGAAGACGTGGTCACGTTTTCTTACGCGCTTAGCGTAATGTACCTTGTGTTTTTCGTAGTGGTTCTCGCACGCAAAGTTTTGAAATACCGTTATGATATGTGATTTTATTAGCTAAGTCTGGTCGACGCGAGGTGACGTCACGCCACAGGGACGTCTTCTACGTGGTTCCATGATGCGCTCCAATACCCATGCCCTTCTTAAGCTGTCGGCGTAGTGTTTCCAATGCTGGCCAGACATAGAAGACACCCTTAGTGAACGGCACGTCATGATGCGACGGCGTTGCAACGGGGTTTCTTCGTGTCAGCATCCCTTCTCGAATGTATCCAAATTTTGATCCTCACTGAGATGAAAACAAAAATATGGTTGCAAAACGACGGAAGACGCCCACCGAAAATGGCGTAGCGCAAGGCGTCTGCCCCTTTTTTTGGAAACAAACGCACGCGCGGTCTCTCCTATGGAATCTCCACGTCGCACTCCTCACCTGGTGAACGGGCTGCCGCTCATCAGGATGGCTCTGGTGAGGCGCGGCCGGCCGCGACGGTCGTCGGCGTTGTTGCCGTTCCTGTTGTCGGCCGCTGCGCTGCCAAACAGGTGCAGGCCGATGGAACCGGCGCCGGCACCATGGCCCATAGCCACGACGTCGGAACCGTTTCCGGCGAAGCTCCCGATGTGCGCGCGCGTCCACTCGAGCGCCAGCAGTTGGTCGTGCAGGCCCGCATTGCCCGGCGCCGTGGGGCCGCCGTTGTACAAAAAGCCCAGGGCACCAAGCCTGTAGTTTGGCACCACCACCACCACGTCTCCCAAGGCGGACAGGTAACTGCGGTTTTCAATAAGGTGACGCGAAGATGCAAGATGCATGTGTAAAAATCGTGTATCGCATTATGGTATCTCGAGTAAAGGAAATGGCGAGCATGCGCAAGGCGGGCAAGATGATAAGAGAGGTTTTCGTTTGTATGAAATATCCTTAAGTTCGACCTTTTCCTTGTGTTTTCACATTTGTAGTTATCCTCCATATTTTAAACAAAAAAAAAGCAATTAGAGGTCGATTATTTTGTCCGTCTCCACCCTCGTTTTGCTCGCAGCTATGGACGTAAGCACTCGAGGACATGTTACAAGTGTCAACTTTCTCTGCCTTCGTTGATGCTTCGTGCGCTGCTACCATCAAACAAGTCTGTTTTCAGAGTTGCGTCGCCTGAACCCGCACGTTCAACACAAATGTATGATTTTGCTCACCCGAATAAAAAGACAGAAAAGTTAGTTTCGCCCGTAATGCGAAGTAGTAATGTGATAGCTGGCTAGATATAATGAGCTGTATAAGCCTTCGACTGTTTCGCGCGGTGTTTGTGGGAGTGTATACATACACAAGTGCGAGGGAACAATATCCTTTAGAGAAGTAAAAGAAGTGTGAATCGTATTTGTTTGTAGAAGTTGTGCCTCGCTTGTGAAGTAGAAAGACTCGGCTTCCTCGTTTTAACTATCCGGACTTAGCCACTGCAGTCTTTACTGAAACAACCCTTTAGCTGCTCTTACTGCGGGATTCGTTCGGCGTTTCTCAAATTTATATTTCGGCTACACGTATAATAGGCCTGGCGCAAGTTTTGAAGAAAACAAGATGACCTCAGGGCCATTCAGTGATCACGAGAAGAAGCCGAGCGCTAGAAGAAGAAGACTAATAAGAACGACGTATGCGCTCTCAATCACTGTCACAGCATGTAGAAGAAGTAAACCTAATTTAGGGCCCCCTCCGCAACCAGGAAGGCGCGGACGCCAGCTCTATCCAGTACGCAGGTGTTGAACGGGGGTTGACCAATCATGGCAGCTGCTGGCGCCCGTTCGTGCTCTCCAGGATCAGTTTTCTCTACCGCCGTAGCATCGGTAGAGTGGCTGAGGTACAACCCTTTCAGCACACTTGCCATGGCTTAAGAGAAATGCATGAAACATTTAAAAAAAAAAGAGGAAATTGCGGCAGAACCTATCTAACGATGACTGCCGATGTGTAATGTTAGACACGTGTAGTTTGTTTAACACGTGTAGTGTTAATTCTTAGACTTGGCCTATATGCGACATATTCCCGTATCGTCCCACTTTGCTTTCGCGCTCGCTTGTCAAGGTAGCCCAGGAGCAAGTCGGAATGACGATGACTGTACGGCGCCGACGCAGTGACGATGGTGAAATGACGGAGGAAATGACGTCGATGTAACAACCAGGGCGATATGACGGCGATGGCATCACGACAATGAGATGACGATTCTTAAATGATGACGATGGCATAATTACGACAGCGTGGCGACATGACGAAAATCGGATGACGACGATGGTATGCCGACAACCCGATGATGAAGCAGGAATAACGACGATTGCACGACCGCCAAGAAATAACACTGACGATATGACAACGGACACACGATAGCAACTGTCTGAAGACGACGCTATGACGACGATGGCCTGACAATGGCGGCATAATCACAATTGCATTGACGACAGAAAAACTACGGTGGAATGACGAAGAGGAGATGACGCTGATGGATCGACGAAGGTGGTATGAGGACGACGACAAGACGACAACGGTATGACGACGGTGGCGTAACCACGATGTCATCATGAGAGTCGGATGACTAAGCTGGATGACTTAGCGTCATGGTCAATGCATCGATGACGATGCAATGACGACATCGTGACCACTAGCACATACCTAATGGAGAAAGCGAATAGTCAACCTGCGCCACTAGGCGGATCCACGGTATTCCAATAGAGTTGCTTCCATTTCACCGTGCTTAGGTACTCCCAAGGGAGGATAGTGCTAATATCTTGGAGGGTTCGGGCAGGACCCCAAGGGCCGCTCTTCCGGTTCTGCCAATGCAAACAAGTAGGACTATAGTCATCTCACACGAGCACCACGGGGATGGAAATGACGAACCTATTGTAAGATACAGAAGGTCGCAGCGCAGCACAGGTCACAGATCCAACGCCAGTAAACTTATGTTTTAACGCAAATTGACAGACGCAAGTGCATATCAGCATGACCACCTTATGCGTACCAAAAAAAAAAAAGGAAAAGAAAAAGCGGTGGCATAATAGAACTACGACATTGAATTTAATTTATCCTGCAATGCAGTTGCAGCGAAGTAAAATAACGCTTGGAGGCCAAAAAATAAACGTGCTGATAAGACTACGTAATTCAGAACCCACAACATTGAACAGCAAGGCTAGCAGTATAAAACAAATTTGTTCTGGGAACTTCAGCAATACTTAATTTTTTGCTTACTTTTAGATTCGACTAGTACGTAGATTTCAAAGCATAAGCAAAGCTTGGCCAGCTAAAGCCAATCACGTTAACGAATTATGCTAATCTTAGTTAAACTTTTATCCGCACCAGAACGCCAAACATGAACGAGACCTGGAAACAGTGGCGTATTATGATGAAGATGTGGCTGATTCTGTTGAGTCGTTGAGTGCTGGAGTTTTAGTATTTATTTATTTATTTATTTATTTATTTATTTATTTATTTATTTATTTATTTATTTATTTATTTATTTATTTATTTATTTATTTATTTATTTATTTATTTATTTATTTATTTATTTTACTGTCTCAACTGCTTTTTGAGCCAGACATGCAGGGTGCGACCTGCCATAGGCCGAAGTTAGAAGAGGCTAGATGTTCGACAACATGATAGAATCCGACAATTTAGCAGCATCATGTTTCCCACTCGTGGGACATAAAAGCTGATGACAAAGATCATGATAAAAAATGACATCAAACACTCTTTCATACCAGCTGAAAGGAGTAAGATCCTTTGACGACACTTTGAGCTAAACGTGATTTACGACAGCGAGTACGCTGTCCCACTGTAATGACGCAGGCTTTTTTGTCACCATGACTTTTATTGCGCATATTTAGTCAACACGTGAAGGAGCTCCAGCGTATGGCAAGCATTAAAGGATGCTTAATATCGTTAGTTGCCCTCACACACACACACACACACACACACACACACACACACACACACACACACACAGACACACACAAACACACACATTCTGTACCCTGGTCTGTTAATGGCTGAGCACAATGGCTTTTACAGAAGCCCTACGGTCATCCCACACAGAACCGCACAGTGGCCGTGTGTGACCAGACACTCAAATGAGGCGTGATGCGTGGAGGGAGACGGCTATTTGCCGCCTACGGGGGTTGATGGGGAGCTGGTCCTTGCATCGCAGTCCTTCCTTCGTGCACGGAAACAGAGGGACCTGGCAGTGAGAGTTGTCTGCCGCAGTGACAGCCCTCGAATGTCCGGCAAGACTCGTTAATGCCACCCCCGTTTAGTTCGTGAGCGGCTGCAAATGAGCCGCGTGCAAGAGACAGCCGCAGAATCCTGCATTTGTATCGAGTGAAAGCAGCTATGCAAGAGCTGAGCCTGGCAGGAGGTGATCACTCTGTCGCAGAAGGTCTTTGCCTGTATTTTATGACGAGAATGATACGTTCCGAACGCCGATGAAATACGACCACTGGCATTTGTTTCGTCGTCGTCGTTGTTGTCGTTGTTGACGTCGTCGTCGTCGCTGTTGTTGTCGTTGACGTCGTCGTCGTCGTCGTTGTTTTTGTTGTCGTTGTTGTCGTTGTTGTTGTCGTTGTTGTCGTTGTTGTTGCTGTTGTCGTCGTCGTCGTCGTCGTGGTTGTTCGTTTCTTGGCAAGTATACTAAGCTTGTGCAAAATTTCATATACTAAACGCCAAGAATGGGCTACGAACTAAGAAGCTGTGGAGAAGGGCTCTTCAAGGTCATATTTGCGTTCCGTTCTCACCTCGAGTCGGGACCTCTGTGCAGCCGAAGCACGGCTCTTAGTACCAGCTGATTCATTCTAAGAATGAAACAAAAGCTTGAATTGAATCTGAACGTGGGTACTGTGTTGCGTCATTATATATCATGACTCAAAATCACCAAGAAGTATCTTGAAGACGCTGTTGCAACAGACCAGTAATTTATTGCAGCAACTTCTAGTTAGTAATTTTGCATTTCTTGCCCATAAGATATTCCAGCACCCAACAAGTGTCCGAAGCAGCCAGAGAAATGAACATAAGGCACTCGTAAGTGACACGACGATCCAGAGAAAAATGTCTCAACGGTGAAATAAGACTGCAACGTGGTAAGAGAATCTAAGTGCAAAATATAGACATTATGTAACAACTGAAATTATGTTACAAGCACGTTTCCCGACAAGGGGAGAACCGACCAGTTGAAGGCACAAGTGTTCATCAGTGGTACGGCCAGTTCATAGAGCAGAGATGGTCCCGATGAAAGCGCCAACGTTCAGAACGTCCAATTTTCTGAAACTGGTCCTGATTCTGTTGAGAGTGACAAGGAAAATACCGCGCATTCGAACAGCGTAGCCATAGTCAGCGTCATCACCGGGTGACATTTAAGACCGGCATTGCTTGGTTACGTAACAAACATTTGACACGAGATTTGCGGGCAAGACAACAATGACCATTAACTTTAAGTATATTTCTTCCCGTTCTCAGTTCGAGCTCCGAATATAGTATATAACAATAAGAAATGAAATATCTATGGCGAATTCCACTGGCAGATTCGGAGCAACGTCCTCAGCTCTTTTGGAGCAGGACCATCCCAATGGCAGCGTGTTCAAATGGTGGATGGCGAACACCTGACTAGGAAAGGTCACTCTACGGAACAGGCATGACTGTACTAACAAAATTGGGGCAGTGGATAGAAAGTCCGGGATTTTGGGGGACTTGTAACCGGTTTAGCTCGTGAACTCCCGCCTAATTGCTCTCGCGGCAAGATTTGGGGTGCAGTCGCTGTTGAGAAACGTTGCTCCGCGCCAGGAGCCGCTCGCTCCGAATCAGCTGTTGGCTTTTGACGTGAAACCAGAGGGAGCCTCTCCCCGCAGTTCAGGAGAAATAGTTCCTGCTTGAATGACTCGAGTGTTTCAATTTCTGCTAACATGGTGGCATCGCCTATCTCTGCGTGCGAGAGACGCGCACCTTCCGTCGAGCGGGTAGTCCCGGTTGCTGCCGGCCTGGAAGAAGCCGCCATGCAGGAAAAAGAGCACCGTTCGGTTCGCGCACGAGGGCTGCCGCGTCGTGTCACAGTCCGCCTTGGGCGTCCAGATGTTCAGGTGCAGGCAGTCCTCCGACACGTCGGCGCCTACGGCGCCTTCTTGGTAGCACGCGGGACCCGCACGTCGGCCGTCCATCTGCGCGGCACCAATTGGAACGACATTGCGTCACTATTCGAATATATATTAGCAGGGAACTTAACGCGAGCGCAATCCACACGAACACGCAAAGCGTTAGAATGACGTGTATTCCTCGAGAACTGTTTTTTACGCAGATGTATAAGCACCCTTGTTTCATTCGCGGCGTCTTGAGACAGCGGAACCAATTTGCGCGGAGTCGGGAGGGTAGAGTTGATGACAAGTGCAGCAATGGTGTGAGAGACTGCGGCGCAGCCTCGCGTTTTTTTTTTTTTTTTGACACCGATAGAGAGCCCGATACAAAACCCTGCCTCCACAGATTAGTAAATTTAGGCCACAGAATAGGCGGATCTTAATTACTGTACTGACTAACGCTTTCTGTCCCATAAGTCAGAGGCTGCAGTCTCGAACACGATCGCGCAGCGATGGCAAGGGGAAGCATATCAGCGTCATTCTTGAATCAGTATACCTCAAACATCACAGCCAATAATGTCGTCGTCGCCGTCATCAACTTCTTCATCATCAATTGTTTATGTCGATTCATTTTAAGGCGAACCTTCTCCCCTAGCGATCTCCAATTCTTTACCCCTGCCCTGTGACAGCGTACTCCGTCGCACGCTTATACATATATTATTGCGATAGCAATTATATGGACACTTAAACCGGATTTCTGCCGTCGGCGTCGCCGTCGCCGTCGCCGTGAGGTTCCGTATAGATAAAATCTTCGCCGCGCGCCGTATGCCCCAGCGGAAGCGTGCGGGGACGCGCGCTATCACGGAGAGCGAACGCACTCAATCTCCCACGCGCAAGCAAGGAAGCGGAAAGCCAGCGCCGGAGGGAGCAGGGGGGGGGGGGGGGGGGGCACTTCTCTGCCAACAACCGCGCTCGTCGCTCGTCCGCACAGTCTCTTATCTCTCCCACGCGCAAGCAAGGAAACGGGAAGCCAGCGCCGGAGAGAGCGGGGGGGGGGGGGGGGGGCGCACTTCTACGCTGCCAACAACCGCGCTCGTCGTTCGTTCGACCTTATCTCTTATCTCCACACGGCTCTGACCTTTATGCGCCGTGCATTCGCCGCTCAGTTTCCGTTGAAGCGATAGACCGCACGTACCTTCGCCCGCTGCCAGCGTTTTGACAGTCGTTGGCTGCAGTCATTCAGTGTGATCTATTCATGTTTGTTTGTGCGCGCTCACACCACGCTTGTTCATTCAGTTAGTAATAGTCGGGCCACATTTTCCAACGCACGCTACACATGCAATGCTGCCCAGATCGGCAGTGCAGCACTACAGGTGTGTCCCTTCGCACGCGCTGCCCACGGTAAGCGCTTCTCATCAACACCACCGTTTCACACGCGCCTTCTCGTGGTCATCGAGTCTCTCTTCATGTCGGTCTACTTACGCCGCAGCACACCTGCTTACTTAATCAGCTCATGTTTACTACAATTCATATTGCTATCAAGGCCGCTCACCTTATTTCGTATGACATTGCTGTGTTGCTATCGCATTCATTGCTTCGCCCTTAGGGCGAAACTGTGACATTTTTTACTCATCTCATCCCTTCACTGCCACATCCGACTGCATTTCCCTTACATTGCATGGCGTGCGCGTGCTCGCGCCCCTCACACGCATCCACACAAGTTCTGTGACTACTCGAGACAAACCAGCAAGATATGTAGTTTTTTTTTTTTTTTTTTTTTTTTGGGGGGGGGGGGGGTAGCTGTTAGGCTGTCGTGCGCATATGGTTACCTCGTAGTGCAACGAAATGCCCTCGGGTCTCTGCAGCTGGTTTGCACTCTGCACGTCTTTAAAGGAAAAGCGAATGGCCTCCTGTTCTCTAGTTTCTTTCATCGTCACTTGATTTATTCCTGATCCCTCAGGTTCTATAACGTGACCAATAATACTGCGCCAGCGAAGCGAAGCGCGGTTTCATTGCCTTTTAAAGCGAAGTTTGCTTGCCGAGTTCCACGCACTTTTTCGAACGTATCTGGCCTCTAACGTCGACGCATGCTTCTACAAGTGGCATAGAACACCCTTTCTCGCCGTCAAGCCAGCGCGTTGAGACGCTTGGCACGTTTCAATCCGCAGTATAGAAGAAACCGACGCATCAGAGACACCACGAGTGCGACATGGCACTGTGGATTACCACTGAAAGTTTAAACAACTAATATACGTATGATGTACTGCTTGTAAATATGTGTATATAATATCCAGCCTGTCTATAATTCACTGCAAATAAAATCATCTCTTCGTATAACTTGCTGCTATTTAATACTAATATTTATAACTCGAAAGCCACACTTCTTATGCACACGCATATGATTCATGAGCCAGTCACACCAAGGATGCTTCGCTTTACGTAGAGGTCAACAGGAGTTGAGTCTGCCTGTTCTTTTATTCGGCCCTCTGATACGTTCTTCCTTCTTCTTCCCTCGGAAGAATAAGCACCCGCGAGTTACTGTATATGCTCTCGTAGGAAGACTATATATGCGGTAACTCTATGGCGTGTAAAATGGCTGTGGCACTTTCCAACAGTGGCGCGATTTACAAGCTAAGCGCACGCAGAAGCCTCCTATAGGTCTCCTGTGAGGAGCAACACTCTCCTCCGAGTGGTTTCCGAAGAGATGTCGCAGTTAGCTAGCCGTAGCGAGTTGTGTGACGATTAACGAGCTGCGGAATTAGCCTCATTGTAGAATTATGCTCGCTTTCCGCGTGGCTGGCTTAAATGAGTCCTTTTCAATGTGCGGAGAACACTGCGCGCGTAGTGACGTTCCAGAAGACGAGGTAACGTGTCATAACCAGCTATTTGGGTTGCGAAAGTCTATGGGAGATAACTATGCGGAATATATGTTAAGGACTTAAGGACCAGCTACTGGTGGAAATGTGTAGTGGTGAATGTAGATGGTCCCTGTATAGCTATTGGTGAAAAGATTGATTGATTGATTGATTGATTATTGACATGTGTGAGGGGGAAAAGACCGGTGTTTGAACAGGGCGCGAGAAAGTCACGTACCACGCTTGGCTGTCGTGGCGTGGCTCTCTGGAAGCGGAACTTGCCCAACGGGGGTTCGGCGAAGGGCACGCCTAGGAAGGCGTACACGTGTCGTCCGGCCGCCAGCGAGCCGAACCCGGTGACAGAACCGAAGCCGCCGGCCACGGTCACTTCGGCGCGCTCTGGTGGCACGGCGGGCGACAAGAGCACAAGCGAGGTCAGGATCACGATGGCCGCCGACAGGATGGTGGCCACGGCGCATGCCAGATCGGACGCGGTCAACTGATGCCGCCATCTGGGTGGTCCACGGAGCAGGCGATCGCCAGCGGAGAATAGCAGTCATTGTCCACGCAGTTTTTCAGATCGCGTAAGAATTGACATGAAGACCTTCCTTGCACTTCTGTTTATTCTGTTTGTCAGCGGTGGCTTACGCCTCCACAGTGGATGCACCCGCTCGCTCTGCGGATTAGGGCTCCAAATTGATCAAATTTACTTTTACAGAAAAGATTGTCTTCTTAAGCGAGAAATGAAGTAAACATAGGACAAGATTGAGGCACCAGCACTGGTAATATATCGTTCCCCATTCCATGCCGTCAAAATAGCTTATGTAGCATGTCCACATTATAGAAAATGACGCTTGAACACTTTTTTTTTTTCTTACTCAGCAGAACTCTGATCCTAGCTATATTCACACAGCTCGTCCTGTGCTTTTTGCAAATGTGGCTCCCCCTCAATTCTGCACTTGTTTTGACCCTGCTTTGAGCACTTGTTTTTCAGCGTGATCACGCGATAGACGCCGGCAGCCGGGGCCCCTGAAGTGCTTCGCACTTTAAAAAGTTCCGCTTTCTCGGTAAGGTTCACCATGGTGGCCACGTGATGGTGGCTGAAGGACGCGTTTGTCACTGAAATGCAACGCTTCTCTCTCAGCCGTAATCAACCATTTTGCCTAGCTGGATCACGAAAGCTTCGCGTACGTGATCACGCTCCGTGATTGTGACAAGAAACTTACAACGACTAGAGACACATCCTGCAGCCGCCACCGCGGAACCTGTTGGCGACATATCGGCAACGGCAGGCTACAAGGAAGGCTATAAGGCAGGCTATAAGCAGGCGCCCTCCTTTCTGACGTGGTGAGTTACGTGGAGAGTTCGCGTGCGTGAGGCGCCTCAACACAGCTCAGCTCGCACCCGCTCATCCTTTACTGACGAGGAAAACAAGCGCAACAAAAAGACAACACACACAGCAAGGGAAGGCAAAGGCAAGTGGGTGTGCCTGGTTCCATCCCCGCCCCCGGACACCCACCAGTTTCTAAGACGGGTACAAGCAACCTCCCCCCCCCCCCCCCCCCCCCCCCAGCCGGGTGTCCGGCTTTCCACGGGTGCGTTGCTTGAGAGGGGTTCGTACAGACCGCTATGCTTGCTGTGCAAGGACCAAGACAAACACCGCTTGTCTTTGTCTTTCCTTACTGTGTGCGTTATCTTCTTGTTGCGCTAACTTTCCTCGTCAGGCAATACAAGACCAACTAGCCCAAGAATTAAATTCCTCACCCTTTAGGCATCAATTGACGCGAGTGCGTTGCCAACATGCTCCAGAAACTGTTCATCTGGGCCGAGACGATCTGGGCCGAGGTGAGCTGGGCCGAGGTGACAGGGGCCGAGGCCTGAGCAGAGGCGTGATCTTCAATGGCGCCATTTTGGGCGCCGCCGTCGTCCTTCTCGGTGGCCAACGGGCCGAAGGGTGACACGAGCTCGAGGCGTATGTTCAGCGGCAGCCGCAGGGCCTCCTTGAGCCGCGAGCTCCAGCGGAAGAGGCCCAGTTCTTCGTGCATCGAGGTACGGGACATGCGCCGGCTGTGGTCGAGCGAGGTGTCCGGCAGCGACGTCGACGAGACCGCGTGTAGCGAAGCGCCAGTGCCGTAGTGCTCTTTGGAAGGGACCACGGCCATTGACCTTGCCGGCCCCACGTTGGACCCGGCTTCGGGGCGAGGCGCCGGTGAGCAGGTGCATCTGATTTTGCTGCAACAACTTTTACACGGCCTGCCTCTGTCACGGGCCGTCGTTATCGTTGTCTCATCGAAATGGCGCGTACCTCGGAGGCCAGATTGGCCAGTGTTCACCTTGGACTCGTTGGAGGACTCCATTTCGTCGCCTTCTCCTTCTTACGACTGCTTCTTCTATTTCATTCCAGCAAGCGGCACGTGCGAGGCTCGCTCAGAACGTGTTTCTTAATGATGATGATGATGATGATGATGATGATGATGATGATGATGATGATGATCCCAGACAATGGCACATAACTATACAACATGAGAGTGGCCCTGAAGCGGGCCGGGTAGGACTGAAAATTGGTAGTATCGCCCAAAGGTCGAAGTATTGAAAGCGATAACAAGGTTTAGCGTTGCGCTGAAACTCTTCGGAGGGTGTTCTAACCATATGCGGGAGGAGACACGTTGGCGCGAGGTTGTACGCGAGGTAGTATACGCGAGGCTGCTGCTACTGCGCAGCAGGAACGGTCCTGGCAGCTACCAGGCCCCGCACAACTCTGGTGTAAGGTCCCTGCCTGTGGCGTGAGTGCGCGAATAAACTTTGTAATCAGAGAGTAGTAGTAGTATAGTATAAACTTTATTTTGTCCGAGATGGAGTTTAGGGAGGAGGGGAGTGCGAGGGCCCGTCCTCTTCCTCAGGCGGCGGCCAGGCCCTGCGCTTTGGCGGCGTCTTCGGCCATCTGGACGACCCGGAGTTGGAGATCCAGGTCTGAGGTGAGCAGTGCAGTCTCCCACTGCTCTAGGGTAGTGATGGGAAGGGGAGGCAATAAGCTAGTGGGTTTTCTGTACCTTATCAGGGGACATGCCCACATGATGTGATGAAGATCGGCTCTACCTGCGCATAATTTGCAATCTGCTGTATATAGCCCGGGATAGAGGTGACTGTACGTCACTGGGTTTGGGAAAGTGTACGTCTGTAAAAGGCACCAGGTAACTGATTGCTTTTTAACTAATTTTTTTGTGAGCGGCAGGGTAATGCCTCCTGCCCTGGCGGTAAAATTGTAGAATTTCCTTGTAGGATACCATCCGGTCCCTGCCTGGACAGCGGAAAGATTCGAACTGCTCATCGCAAGAGGTTGCCGTGCGGCCGCGGATTGCCAGTTCTCGCGCCGCACTGTGAGCAGCTTCGTTTCCCGAAAGACCGGAGTGCGCCGGTGCCCAAACGAGTTGCGCCCATCTGCGCCGGGTCTCGGGTACCCTAGCTAGAATTTTGAGGGCTTCAGGCGAAATGCGCACTTTCGCGAAATTTCGTATAGCTGTCTTTGAGTCGCTGACCATGAATTTGGCTGCGGAGGAAGCGCACGCCAAGGCGATTGCGACTTCCTCCCCCACCTCCGGCGAGGTTGTAATAACTGAGCTTGCAGCGATGATTTGATTTTGCTGATCTAGTACAGCCGCTGTCATAGCGTCTCGGTCACGATACTCGGCAGCGTCTACATAGGCCACGTCCTGAGAGTTTGCAAAGCGTTTTTGTAAGGAATTGGCTCTTTCCTGCCTGCGCTCTTGGTTGTGCAGAGAGTGAGTGTATTTAGGTAATGGTGGGACGTGTATGTGTTTTCTTAACTCTGTGGGAATGTCCCGCTTTGGTCCGAATTGGGTGTTGTATGTAATCCCGAGTGATTGGAGAATGTGTTGCCCCGTCGGAGAGGACCAACTTTATTTAAAACAAACTCCAGTTTGTTTAGCGAGGCCTATAGTCGTCAGATAGACTTAGAAGTTCAAGGCGTTCGAGCAGTTCCTTCATGATGTCTGGGGAGGAGTCCACCAGCCACTCCTGCAGGGTCTAAGGTCTTCGTGTAGTATGTGACTGAGGCTCCCGCGCATGGTAGCATGACCATCGGGACAATCCCCCAGAACGTGGGGATTATCCGGGAAGCTGCCGCAGGCCACGCAGAGGGGAGACCAGTCCTTACCTTGTATGGTAAGGACTGCTCTGACTGTGCTGACTAGCTGAAAGACGTGCTGAATGTGGGGGGGAGGGGGGGAGGGGGTGGGTAGAGCGAATGTTTGTGCATGTCTCACTAGGACTGCGCGCCGTTCGGAACGCTCCAAAAAAAAGTAATTCGGTACGGTTCAGTGAATCCGACCTCCACAGGGGAGGACTCGGGAGATTTACGCGAGAAGTGGCATGTACCACTTCACTCCCTCTCATCCCCGAAGAATCAGGTATCCGCTGAATTCGGACACGTATGGAAGAGTGGACATCAAAATGGTTAGCTAGTGTATTGTAACGCATGTCTGGAATGTCACTTGTCGCGAGGGCTCCACAGGCTGCTTGTCTATATATCTGTGCGTGTCAGTAAATTACGGGCATCTGGGTTGGGCACGGTAACGGCCTCCACAACGGCCGTGATTTCTGCCAAGCGTTGCGTGCTGATGATGTAACGGAAGCCTCAAGACAGCGGTACTCCATCGGAAGCTATTCCCGTCCGGTA
This sequence comes from Dermacentor silvarum, assembly GCF_013339745.2. Taxonomy (NCBI): domain Eukaryota; kingdom Metazoa; phylum Arthropoda; class Arachnida; order Ixodida; family Ixodidae; genus Dermacentor; species Dermacentor silvarum. The sequence continues at coordinate 44,532,962 of NC_051157.2, read as the reverse complement.
GACCTCGGAGTTCTGAACCTGGGATGCGTCCGCGTATAAGATCCACTCTCCTTTGTTCTAGTGAAGATGTTGGGCTCGTGTTTTGGCATCGTGCTGTTTGGGTGTCTGGGTCCATGTGCCGTGGTACAGGTTCGACGGCGATCTGGTAAGAGCGTCGCCCGTGGAGGCGGGGTTGCTTCGAATGCGGGTGGGGGAGGTATATCGTAGCCCAGCTCGATCACTAAGCAGGGCCTGTCCTTGCGTAGTGAACTTGAGGCGGGTGAATTGTGCTTCACGGTGAAGTTGAGCCAGCTCGTCGAGTCCAGGAAGGATAGCAGTATCTCGAACCCTACGGCGGACTTGGCGTATTGAGGGGTGCCCAATATAGGGCGAGAGGTTTGACGGGTCATGCATGGTTTCAAGCTTGAGGTTGTTGCGTCTTCTTGGTAATTTCTATATACGCATATACGTATCTGAAAATATACTGTCCGTCTCGCTCAGACCACTGTATGCACCACGTTGTGGTTGGTATGCACACGGCCGCTTCGAAAGAACGCCAGTGTTTGTGCTCAAAACGCTCGTGCCTGCAGTGGCTTCGCTGAGAGCCGACTGCGCGTAGCGTGCGGTGTGCGTTCACTTTGTTTTGTCGTTTTTGCAGCCAAGCGCACCGCGCGTCTCTGACGACTCTGGAGACCTTGTAGCCATGCTTGTAACCATGTAATTTCATACATTGCTTGTAACCCTCCACGCACGGGCCTAGAATGCCGCGGAAGCCGTGACAACACCGCGACGGTGTTGCCAACGGCGCCGCTGACGGCGTGAGCACGCCTGAAATGTCCGTATAATTGCTATCGCTATATTAAGACAAGATGATGTTAATGATAAAGCTATAAAAAATTCTTAGAGACGAGACGCGTTGTGCAAGTTTGAAAAAAAAATATTTACAATGTTGTAAAAGAAATCAAAGAAAAGAAAGATCACCTGATAGCACGTGTGAAGGAAAAAAATTAAATTAATTAAATTATGGGGTTTTACGTGCCAAAACCAGTTCTGATTATGAGGCGCGCCGTAGTGGGGGACTCCGGAAATTTGGACCACCTGGGGTTCTTTAACGTGCACCTAAATCTAAGTACACGGGTGTTTTTGCATTTCGCCCCCATCGAAATGCGGCCGCCGTGGCCGGGATTCGATCCCGCGACCTCGTGCTCAGCAGCCCAACACCATAGCCACTGAGCAACCACGGCGGGTGTGTGAAGGAAAATCAGTCACTTTAGCAAACGCTAAAAAGGATAAAGGCGAAAGCCTGCGCGATCACGGCACATTCATTAGATTACTTGACATTTTCATTCTAATGCGTTGTTACTTCCTGTTACTTGTTTTCTCCCACCAAAGATCGTGGGTTCGAGTGCCTTAATTAACTCTACCTTAATTAGTTGTACCTTAATTACCTTCGCCTTAATTAACACCAAAGGAAGTGGTTTTGGCTCTAGACCTTCACCATAATAATTTGAATTCAACTTGGAGATATAGCCGGTTCGCCCATATCTCCAAGTGGGTTCGACTACCACCAAATGTGTCGTGGTTTTGAGTGCCTTAATTAATTGTATGTTAATTAACTTTGTCTCAATTAGCACCACAGGTCGTGGGTTCGAGTGCCTTAACTCACTACACCAGTCGTTGCAGACTTAGGAAGGCTTAATACATGGCTAGATTAGTTATGCATGCCGTTAAATGTTAGTAAAAGTGCTGTACTAGTCTTTGCGTTAACTGCGCAGGTGCATATATCTCGCCAGGAAATCATTCCTCAAGTTGACTCGGTCGAGTACCTTGGTGGCACAATGGCAAGCTCGCCTGGCGTAGTCATGTGCACGTTGCACATATTACAACTAAGGCAGAATGTACCGTATATATATATATAGCATATGCTCCGCCGGCTCAGTCACCGTCGCTCTGGACTATTCCGCAGGCATGGTTTACTGATGAAATATAGAATGGATGTTCGGCCCATATTGGAATTAGGCTGCGTATTATTTTCCGGCGGTCCCGTAATAAAATAAAATAAACCTCTTGTACTTTTAGAAAGAAAACCTCTACACTTATGCCTAGGGCTACCTAAACTCGCTGAAAACTCTGTTTTATATCAGGAAGCTCATATGGCCATGCACCCTATAGATCGTAGATTCCGCATGCTTACGGTTCAGATATTTTTTTAAGATTTACGATATTTCAAAGAGACGTATGCAATATGTATTTATCGTTGAACCGTCCAAGTTCTTTGACGCATCGTGATAGCGATTACACAGCCCTCAGATATTATTTGCGCAAGCACAGTTTCAACAATTGAATGTGTCCATGCGTCGAGTTTACCATGCGAATGTCGTCTTAACAGAGCTCAAAACTAAGTTTGAAGACATATTTCCAAATGATGCTAAACTACTGTCTAGCCAACATTAAAGTGATATATTACAAGAACACCTATAGACCACCTAGCTATAATGACAAGATAATATCTACTGACGCTTCTCTGTGCAATGAGAAGGCAGGAATCTCGTCTGAATCTCTTCAACGGTCTTACTCTCGTCGCCTTCCCGACTTCACACACCTATTTCAGGCAGAATTATTAGCGATTGCACTAGAATTGCGAGAAATTCCCCGAAGTGCCTCGTTAGCTGTTATTGTGGCCGACTCGCTGTCTGTATGCGCAGCACTTACTGCATCCTCAAATTTAAAAATTATGCAAACACTTTGTTCAATGGTTCCTCCGCCATTAGGGCAAGATTACTTGCTTTGGGTGCCGGGACACCGTGAATTGCACTTGAATGAAATGGAGGGTTCAGTCGCACGAGAATCCCTCAATGGCCCTGTCACCTCTGTTTTGCCGACATCGGCTTACGCAACCGCGGCTAGGTACAGAAATGTGTCTGTATCACAAAATTCCGCAAAATCCACTCTAACATCGTCTCCTAAATTCCGTGATCTTTGTTTCCCGCAGAATAATAATTGGTGTGATTCAAGACACTTTGAAGTTTCGTTTACAAAACTGAGATGCCGTACTCCGCCTTTAAATTTTTTTCTTGAACCAGTCTGGTCTCGTCTCTCTGGGTCCCCTCGATTATATTTACAGAGTACTTGAATCTATCGAACGTTTTTTTTTCTCTCGTGCCACCAATTTTAAGACAAAGAAAACTTAGAAGATCCATTTTGACAACTTTGGCTGTCAGTAACCTCGCCAACCATTCTTTCTTTTAGGGCGTCTTCGCTGGGGATTCAGCCACGGAGATGCTTTTCTCGCAGTTTACAATTTTATTAGAGACAAAAAAGATTATTTATTTATTATTTATTCATTTATTAATGAACAAATAATATTATTTATTATTTATTATTTACCTCGCAAGATTTCCAAATTATTATGTCTATTATTCCATTTCTTGATGTAAAATTATTTTAGCTCAAAATTTTTAACACTATTTCTTTTCTAATTTCTAAATTTATCTTTCTTTAGCCCACGCTCTCTTGTGCAAATTTAGCTTTTATTCTAATCATAAAACACTTGAAACCGCCTGCTTCTTGGCCAGTCCCTCGTAGTGGGTATGAGCCTGTGTTTGTGCACAAGACCAAGAACAAAATTCAGTAGTGAGACAGTAGTGAAGAAAGATAGGAAGATAGACGTATAGGAAATCGCAGTGTTTAACAAAAGTATGGACCACAAAGTTGTGAAAAGAAATGGTGCAACTTATCACGAGACTGTGACTTTCTCGCCAGCCGACCGGTTGGTGACTACAGTACCCTATATCAGTGCTCTGAATTTATTTACTACCCGCCGTGATGGCTAAGCACGACGTCACGGGTTCGATTCTCGGCCACGGCGGCCACATTTCAATGGGGCGAAAGGGGAAAGCATTCGTGTACCGTGCACTGGGTTGCACGTTAAAGAACCCCACTACGGCGCGCCTCATAATCAGGTGGTGGTTTTAGCACGCAAGACCGCGGAATATAATTCATATCTCCGGTTATAATTTAGAACATTTCAGCCATTTCTTGGCCAATCCTCCATAGTGGTTATCAGCCATATCTTTATAAATAATAATAAGGAGAAGAAGAAGAAGAAGAATAAATAGCAACAACCATGGCATTTTCCATGGTAGGTTAATTGCACAATACTAGTTTTAGTGAACCTATGCAGCAATTCTGAATTTTTTCTTTTTTTTTTCTTTTTCTTCATACGAAAAGGTTCGAAAGCCAGTCACCGTTAAGGGAGGGCAGGCTTTCCATGAAACAATTATGAAAATGGCGGCAATGGACACAATTCGTCGGCAGCTGGTGAAGAAAATTCCTGTTTTCTTTTTCTTTTCTTTTTTTTTTATCGGGAAAACAGCTATATCAATGGAGGTCGTGTGATATCGGGGAAAAACTACACGTATTTCGCCTGTATTGTCTGAGCGCTGAGCACTGTCCAACGCAAAGCTGCGTTTTCCCGCCGTGTGGCGCCAGTGTCATCGGCCGTTTGGGTCAAAGGGGATGAGCGAGGAAAAGAAAGAAAGGACCCACAACGCCCGTCGCGCGCCGGCCCGGCGGCCGAGTGAAGATCATGCCGACCGCGTTCCTCTGGTAGCCATGGACTACGGCAGTCACAAAGACCTACCGACTTACTACGACCTGCCGTACTATGGCCTGGGCCCAGAAGCCGAGCAGCCGCGAGCCAACACGCCGTCCGGGCATCCCTGGTATGCGACCAGCACTCCCGCCAGCCAGAGGCGCCGCTCGAGCGGTCAGACTCAAGTGTCGCTCTTCTCGGAGGACGAGCTGGACCGTTATGCCACCATAAGACCGTCCACCGCGCGGCCCGGCGTTCCACCCAGTCCCAACTACGGGGGACTGCGGCGCATATCCACCAACCTGGACAGGTACATCAACCTGAGTGAAAGCGCGAACACGGTCACGGACTTATACGCGGTGTCCGAACAGCTGCTTCAGCTCTCACAGCAGCAGCTGCAGCTGCCGCGCTACGTACCGCATCTGGCCCAGATACCCGAGCTGACGAAACCGCTGAGCGCGAAGCTGGCCTTGAGCAATGACGCGACGGCCGTGTTCGCCGAGACTGCGGTCCCACCGCCAACTCCGGTGCCTATTCGAGTGCCGAAGGCATCGGTGCCTCTTCTAGAGTCACCAGTCGCAGTGGCAGCGTCGCTCGAGAAAAAATCCGCAAATTCCCGGAGATGGGCGCAGCAGAACGCGTTCTCCCACTCGGCTGCTGCGGTGAGGTCTGATCCGAAAGAGATTAACAATGTGGCCCTCTCTAACGCGTTCAGGTCGAAAAAAATGTTCCGCTCGGACGAGTGCGGCGACCGCAGCTGGGCGGTGCTGAGGCAGGACGCTACTGTGCACTCCCTTCCCGCCACCAGCATCGAAGACGTGGACACGGCTCCGATGCAGAAAGCGAAGCCAGCCGAATTGTCCTGCCCTGCGAAAATCGCACGAGAAGACTCTCTGCCACAGCCTCCGCCACCGATTCTGAGCCCATCCGAGAGCTCGCAGCCTTCTGAATCGTCGTCGGGAACGTCGTCAACGTCCAGCACGTCGAGCGAGTATTCGGAGGAAGACAGCGACACGTCGCAATCCATCTCTGCTTGCGGGGACACCGTGTCTAAATCCACTCGGTTTTCGAACAACGAGAAGCCACCCGCTTCCTGTGCGGGAACGCCTTCGTCTGTGCCTAGGACGGCTTCGTCGACTACCATGACTTACATCGCTGCGAAATCGCCGGACGCCACAGCGTCTTACGCTTCAAAGCATTCTCCAGCAGCATCAAGGAAGTCCCGGGAGCATCGGTCATGTTCAAGGACTCCGCCGTCAAACGCGAGGACGCCTACCGACCTCCGTTCCAAGTCTAAGACCCCACCACCCATTTCAGCCACCAAGATACCTGCTAGTTTTCACTCGCGATCAAGAACACCCGCGTCAACCGCGAAGACACACTCTACGCCCAGGTCACTGTCAAAATCACCGACGTCCCCTGCCAAGACAACTCCGGCATCAACGAGGTCACCAACACCAGCAAACCTAACTCCTCCACCGTCTCCGAAAATACCGTACTCCATATTGAGGACACCTCAGCGCTCTTCGATTAAGACAGCTTCTTCGCAGGCGCAGGCTGTCGCTGCTGAGGAACAGGAACAGATGCTGGATTCAAGAATGCCCGAGTCAGTTACCGAAACACAGGAAGCAGAGTACGCATTGCCGGCACAAACGTCGCAGCGAGGCAGTGAAGTTCGAAGAAATCCAGGCGTGGACAACAATGACGAATTCCATAGCGAGCAAATCTTCAGCAGCCTGGGATCAAGGCAGCCTTCTGTTATCCAGCGCATTAGTCAGAATATCGAAAATGCTAAGCGTGTGAGTGTGGGTCACTTTCAGTCTGGCATTAACCAAACCTCCCACTTGCTTCCGCGTCGTTTGTCTAGCCAAGAAGAAGCCATCATACCTAAGTTCACTCCACACAGCGCCGCTTTTATTCGACACGAAGCGGCGTCAGTGACCAGGGTTCCGGCCACATCCGTGTCCGTACCTGTCGCAAAGGGTGTTCGGGCCGCTAAAGAGCATTCCACGGACGTGTCGTCCGTTTCCCGACTGACGCGACAATTCTCGGCCGTACCGATGAGAAACAGCCTTGTGTATCACGTGGACAAGTTCCCCGCGCCAATAAGAGAAAGCCGGAGGCATTTGCAGAATACAAGTTCTGCTCAGACGTCGTCTAAGAAGAAGTCGCGTTCAACCAAGGCGATTCAGTACCCGGACCAAACAGGCTGCATGAAGCTGGCTTTTCCAGAAGGAGAGCTTGATTCCTCAAACTTCCAATTAAGTGAGGCGTCTACCGGTCGACCGCTCATACCGCCTTCGAAGGAAAAAACCAAAACAGATAGCTCGATGCTGATGCATCTGTGCGTTGCCATCAACGTGATCCTGTTCAGTGCGCTCAGTGGCATCGTGTTTGCTTATTTCTTGCACATGGGCACGATAAGGAAGGCATAGGCCCAGATACATCTGAGATGTTGCTGTTGAGGAGGCGCTCGAATGACCATCGAGCACGCGTTGTGCGGCCTTAATAAATCGCTCGTACGAGCTAACCTGAAACGGTAAATTTCTTTTACAAAGGAAGCTTATAGTGTTTTTAGTTGGCGAGTTGACCCCACGTCTTTTGTTTGAGATCTGTCTTTCTAACCTCTTTCGTGGTACGATCCCGGAAAGAGTGGCCTCAATATAAGTGCCACTGGAGCCACTGGGCATGTTGACTATGATGATTTAACCGCTAGTTGACGTCGATCAAACGTTGTCGTTCCAGCACAACTCTCTCCATAAATTATTTGGTTCATACACCCCATTCTTACCCTCAACTCGCCCAGGAAGACTATCATCGACGTCAACTAGATGTTGATCCGCCTTCTTTTGATGCGTTAGCATTATTTGGCTACTTAACGCACTTGTGGGGGCTGTCTATCTATCTATCTATCTATCTATCTATCTATCTATCTATCTATCTATCTATCTATCTATCTATCTATCTATCTATCTATCTATCTATCTATCTATCTATCTATCTATCTATCTATCTATCTATCTATCTATCTATCTATCTTTCACTGTGTGTAGTCAGCGGTGGAATGAGTAGCACATCGGGCTGCTGTGCGAAAGTAGCAGGGTTCGAAACCAACCATCGGACCAACTTGGGTTCGATGGTTCAGTATTTAGTATGTGCGAATGTGTACATACGTGCCGCTCTTCAACGAACCTCTTTCACGTTGACGTAGATCTATGTATGACGCGGGATGGGGATAGGCATCGCTGTTCGAAGAAGCTCTTTGACGCCGACTTGGAGCACTGGGTATGTGCCACTAGGTCCGTGCTGGTATTCAATGAACCTCTTTGATGTCATTGGGTATGTTCGAGTAGGTGTGTGACCATAGCCTCCTATATGAATATATAGGAGGCTATGGTGTGACGCTATTCATTGAACGTATTTGACGCCAACTTGAGAAACTAGGTATGTGACCCTGGGAATGTGCCTCTCTACAATGACGAAAACGATCCCTTAAATTTATCCGACACTGAGCGGTATTGAGCCCACGTCACAAGGGTTCCTAAAGGACAGCAACCCGACGCATCAGCAGGCTGCGCCACAAATGCACTGGGCATTTGCCGCTTTCAGTGAACGCCTTTCACGCCAACGCTTTCGGGAGCTGCGCCATGAATGCACTATAGTATGTAACCAACTTGGGTCACTGAGTATGTGTGTCACTGGGTGTGCCGCGAGCAAGGGAAAGATAGTCAAAGTTCGCAGGCACCGACACGCTTCTAGTCTCGGAGGCCACGCGCGGACTTTTCAGCAATGCCACTAGATGGCGCAGTGTGTCGAGAAAAAAAAAAGCGTGAGAGAGGAGCGCGGTTGTCGCATGACGCGTTTCTCAGCGGTCGCATGCCCCGGCCGGCGCGTCATGCATTTCGGAGGCCACGTGCAGGCTTAGCGGTAGCGGCGCCTGATGCCGCCGAGTGTTCTGAAAGAAGCGAGGAAGAGGAGTCTCGCTGCAGTACACGCCTCGTACATAACTCGTTTCGACGGTGGCAATAGGTTGTGTCGCTATATATAATAATTCAGTGCTAACGCTTCCCCGTCGACAGTCATCGTGAAATAGGTTCCGCCGCCTTTCTTTTAAATCTCAACCTAAGGCACCAATCCTATTGCGTTATATAAATACAGAATACCTTGAGAGTAGCGTGGCTCCATGCGCACAAGTGCATTAGAACAGACGAAACTGAATTTGGCGATGTCGTAACTTAAACCGAAAACGTAGCTAAGAAAGGAATTTTCATTGAATGGATCTTCGGGTTGGTATCTTTAGCAGTGTAAACCTGGGTGGGACATAACAGGCCTCTCTGTCAGCCCCACCTTTTTTTTTTAATATGTGATTTTTCGTGGCCATTCAGTGTCGTCGCGAGGGCCTTACTCGACAACACGTATGCCTCCCCGCGGCGCGGTAGTGAAGCGCCGAAGTTTGTTGATTGGTCTCCACATTTGTATTTCGATCACTTCAGTTTGTTTAAAAAAATTTAAACAGCCTACTTCATGACCAATCTCCCGTTTCCGGGAACTCCCATCGTTTCGGAAGCGAAACAGGAACAAGGTCCCCGGGCCTGAGGTTTATCTCACTGCAGGCTACTTTACGCCCAGTTGTACATGTTGGTGGGCTGTTCGGTTCATATTGAACAATTTCAGACCACGATACCTATTTGGCCACTTAGCGCAAAATGGAAATAAAAAGGGGACAGGACAAGGTGATTATGACTTTAAGCCGGAGGAAAGGGAAGATGGGTTGATTGACTGCTTGGTTTAAGTCCCAGAGCAGCACAAGATCTATGAGAACTAGGTGCTGTTCTGAAGGCCGGGAATCGAACTCATGACCTCGAGCTTAAAAGAAGAACGCCATAGCCACCGAGTCATCTCACCGAGTGAAAGGAAGAGGGAAAGAAAGAGGAAAATGATGGGCGACGATGAGGAATTCCGCATGCCACGCGTTGCCTTTTCTCGTAGCTCTGGTTATGGCTTGAATGATTGTTTATTTTTTATTTATTTTTTTATGCGAAAGCATCAAAAATTGAGTGAGAAAGCCGGCGTCTATATTAAGCGAAACAGCACCTTCCCATTGGCTGCGACCCCACATCACGCGCGCGCCTCGACGGAAGCCCTTGCTCTCGGAAGCCTGTGTTATACGCGCGTTCTATGCCCGCGCGAGCTCTCGCCTGCGTTCTAACTTAGCCTCGGTAATCGCTATAGATAAATTAAAGGGGCCCTGCACCACCCCTCGGGCTTGGTGAAATAACATAGTCCGCAGGGTAGCATACGCTGCTGTGAACATCTCAGCCAAGTTTTGCTATCGTACGCGGTGCGTGGCGCTCGCAAGCGAAGCGCGAAGTCACCTTTCTTTCAAACGCTCTCTTTTCAAACAGAAGCCTGCTCTTCACTCTCTTCTGGATGCTTTATATCGTAATAAAGCGGATTCCCATACGCGGCTGCTATTGGTAGCTGCGGTCGGCTACGCAGCGTAGATTCTCCGGCCGCCGCGGGGTTCCACCACGAGTCCACTGGCTAAGCGCACTGCGGCTCGCTGAGGACAACCGTGTTTGGCTTACGTTTAGCGCGTCGTAGGCACCAAAATCGGAAGTTGTGGCGTCTACGTTAACATCCAAAATGAAATTTGAACTGCGCGTCACGGCGGCATTTAGAAGGCGGAGCGTTGTGGCCACGCCCCACTCTGCTGCAGCCTTCGCAGTGGGAGAAGGAACGGGAGTACAGCGGAGGCCGTGTTTGCCAATAACTCCGGTTCTGCTGAACGCATTGAAGTAATTTTTGCGCCAAAGTATTTGTGAAATAGTCTATTTTCACTTCAAATGTCTTTCTCCACTTCGATAAAAAGTTGTTAAGGGCCCCTTTAATGCATAAAAAACAATAAATTCGAAAGGAGAAACCTTGGCCGTAGTTACGACCCCACGCTCAGAAGCCGAGTGTCTTACCCACAGGGCCAAGCAACCGGTGCACTCTGCTATATGGTATATCATGCTACTTGGACCGAAATTTCCATTGCCAAGCCCGGTGTGACGAAAGCGGTGACGTCAAAATCACCACGGCTTGCTCGGGAGAGTCCCCGTTAGATTCCATGGCAGTCGGGCAAGGTAGGATGACGTCACGGATCGAAGTGCACCGGCCTTGTGGCCAAGCGTCTCAACACGCTCGCTTGCTCGCGAGGAGTTCATAACTCGAAGGACCGCTCAGCAGCGTTCACTTGGACATTAATGCTTTCGCATTCACAACTCATAAGAAGTGCTTAGGAGTTTTTTGAGAGGTCATATGATGTTTACTGCTGAGCATCTAATCCTTGTAAACGAGCCTCTCTCTTATCGAAGAGCTCACTCCGGACCTGGTGGGCTTGGGCCCACATTTCTCAATAGATTGCACTTCGCTGGCAAGTTTATATTAGAAGCTCTAGTTTGTGTTCGAGGATGATCATAGCCTTTTGGTGACAGAAAGCGCCATATGACGCACTCTCGAATGATCTCTTCAGGGTAAGTCAGATGCTCTTTTTTTTTTTTTTTTTCATACCTCTCTATGTCGTGAAGCGGGAACACTGCCTTTTTGTCTCCACGCTGAGCGTCCGCCACGATCCTCCAGACAGACGCGTGCTGTTTGTTCCTCCAGTAGAAATCAGACTTTTCTTGTTCTGATGTGAATCCTTGCTCTGATGTGAGGAGCGTTTGACTTCTAGCTAGTACGCGACCGTAATATCGTAACCATGGAAAGGTACAAATTTGCTCGTTGAGCGTCGTCGTTGATCATTTGCGTGGAGATGCTTAGCCTGCTCTACAAGACCATCTGGCAGATTTGAATCTCCGGGAAAGAATGCAACTAGCTCTGCTTTCCGTTTCGTTTTGTTTGGGGGCGGCAGAGCATTTCGATCAGAAAGGTCCTTCCGAGGTTTCTTCGCGAGTGGAGCCAAGTAAGCTGGCCGGGTAACCTCCAAAGGCGGTAGCCAGGGCCCCAGGGTCGTCTAGGAAATGCCTGCTGCATACGATTATGGACGGCGATTTGTCGTTGATAATTAGATTTCCCATTGAAATATAATTTCCCCACTTGTCGCATAGCTCTCCGTCGCTCGATCGGAAACTGATGGTAAGATACACTCGGAGTTTTCCCGGAGCGCGACTTTCAAAACGAAACACTAGTGCACTATCACGGGGCTCTTCCGTCTACGTGCGTCAAATTCATGTGAGCCATGCTGAAAGATTCAGAGCGAGAAGTCAGAAGCTGCCGCATAGGTACATGCAGAGACTCAGACAGCACTGCTTACTTCAATGCGTTTTTGTAAGCCGAACGTGCGAGATTTTACTCCCCGAGTCGAACAAATTGCGCGCGGCAGCCTAGGGACACCTTAGCACAGCAGAGTATAGTAAGTAAGTAAGTAAGTGTGTGGTCCTGATCCCTTTTGACGCAGGGCAGGCGTTTGTCAAACGCCACAGGATATTATAACCACGGGAGGTAGCAGAGGGCAGCACCTGCATAAAACTCTATGGCTGCATGTCTCCTCCAGCCCGGCTGTGTACGAGCTTAGAGTATCTTAAAATTATGGAGGGGAAAAAAAACTTTCTCCTTGGTATTTCACGCTTACAATATTCCTACGGGGCAGCGATGTATTTGATGTCGCTGCAGTAGCGATGGTAGCAACCTCCGTCAAAATAGCGGGAGGTTTGTCCCAGCTTGCTCCGACGGGCGGCGCTTATGTGCGTGCGCGTGTGCTGTGGCGTGCGGTTACAGTGTACTGTGCGGGCATCGGCGGCTGCAAATGAAAGTTCGGAGCAATGTCGCACGTTAAGATCAGAGCGTGCTCCATAATACTTAAAGACCACTTTGGCTCCGTTGTGCAGTCTGTCGGCGAATGTCTTCTTAAAGTGTCATGGAGAAGTTTGGGCGAAATAGCAAGGGCGACCAATCTGCCACTTGCCAAGGTATGCGGACGGAACCACTCGGACAGCGTAAAGCACGCTTGCGCTTTCTGACGTTTATACTGCTTTTGTTGCGTAGATCAAGAAGTCTTTGATGGTCCTGATTCATCAGAATCTTGTGGATTTCGAAGCTCATCCCAAGGGAACTGTCAAGTACTCCATAAACGCCGACCGCGTTTTATGTATGCTCCGATATTCGCGTTACATATACTGCACAAAAATGCTGTAAGTTGTGAACATGTCATTCCTTTATTTTATTTTTTTTTTTGGGTGCAGAATGTGAAGCCATTTGTCCTCGAACTCAACAATATGACACCCTTGCTGTTATTCTTGTGTATTATTTACAGGTATGGTGATGCAGGTGAATTCATTATTGAGGAAGTGCTGCTGAACGGCAGATTGTGTATGTCCCTTGTCCTCCAAAAAGTGCTAGAAAGACTACAAGGTTAGTTTTGCAAAGCTGGATTCGCTTTTACTCCTCTCACCTTCTGTCCGCATTTGCTTGTTGCCATTGTCATGTTTCTTCTCACAGGTGGCCAAACCATTCCTATTTCCCTCTTGAATCCTCATTTCAGCGTCCACAACCATTGTAAAGTGCTGGTCGGAATGTTCATTATGCGCGAACGCATGTTGCCTGCTACATGCTCTGATATAATGTACATCCAATCCTACATAAAAATAAATGAACAATTCCTGACGTTTTTTTTATTTTTTATGCAAATGGCATTCACTTAGAGTCTGTTCACCAGATCACACTTAGGGCCCATTCACACTTGCGACTAGGCGAGGTCGCGCAACCGATTGCGACTGGCGACCAGAAAGCTACTCAAGACGAACGATGTTCACACTGAAAAATGCGACCGACGAGTCGCTAAACCGAAATGTCTCACGATATGCCGTTCACGTCTGCTTGAAATGTCATCGCCGTGTAAAATAAGCGTCAGCGTATACGGACGTCCTGCTCCTTTGCATCTGATTGGTTCAGGCGACTGAAAAATCAAGCAGCGAGCGACTGGCCCGAAACGGTCGCCTTTCGAGAAAAGCGACCATTTGCGACTACTGGTCGCTTCGCGACTAACTTGGGTGCGCGACCTTGCCTAGTCGCAAGTGTGAATGGGCCCTTAGTCGCAAGTAGTCGGAAATGGTCAATTTGAGTCAAACTTTATTGAGTCATACATCAAATTGAGTAAAACTTTATCCGTGGCAGTGCTTTCAGGCAGTGAGCATTGCATATGCAGCTACTCAGGCTGTCCTGGAGAATCAAGGAGGTCAAATTGGAAGAAGCTCACAAAGTACATGCATGGGGATTCATTCAGAAGTAGATCCCCTAAGCACACACGCCTCCTTTTAGAAATTTAGTGGAGGTAAATACAAATAATGGGGGGGGGCATCAGAACAATGCATTTGTTGTAATAATATAAACACAGCAAATTTAAATGAATAACAAATACCATAAGAATATAAACGCAGGGAACAAACATAGTGATACGGAACTATGAAAAACATAGCAAACAGATTACAGTGGAATCTCGTTGATACAATCTTCACGGGAACCGGAAAATAAAGCATATCAGCTGAAAATCGTATCATCCAACGTATTAGCCATCCAAAAGCATTATCGGGAAAAGAAAAAAAAATGTATCATCCCGAAAAATGTATTATACAGAATCGTATCAACGAGGTTCCACTGTAGTTGTTACATACCGTTTAAGGGTATAAAATAAAGAAAATAAAGTTTATTAAATTGACAATAATTGCTTAGTAGTTTTTGGTATATAATTCCAAAGCTCAACAGCCATAAATGCGACACTGCTTGCCATAATTAGTGTGCTCAGGTGGTTGCAAAGATATTTTGTTCAAGGTGTACCTAGAGGCTTGGAGTTGAGTAGATTACGTGTTAACACATCCAATGATAAGGTACAATTTTTAAGATTTGTACACAGGAATTTCTAGTTAATGGTTGAACAAATTACTCACTGATAATACTGTTATTGAATTAACAAGGATGCACTTGTGGAAAATAAATTTAATGTTAGGATGCAGATGGGGCTTTGTTTTGTTGACGTTTAAGTGGAAGTACTATTTGAAATGGAGATGCACCTAAAGTACCAAAAAAGTCACTCTTACTGTGACAGAAGACTTGATACGCTAAAAAAGACGCGAAAATGAAAGACAGGTGGCAACAGCGCTTTGACCACACCGTCTTAGGTTTTGATGGCATCTACTTGGGCCTTGTTGATTTTTTGGGCTACAAGGTGTAGTACATAGTATTCTAAAAGAGCCAGCGACTGAACTTATCAAGTCTCAAAAACATTAACTATGCCACAATGGCACAAATGTGAGAAAATGCATTGAAGTCCATGGCATCACACTGGCACAGCGGGGCTGGGCTGTCGCAGCAAAATTAACAAAAAATAATATTTTGTCCTAATTCTTTTGGTAATCAAAATCCTACCATGAGATTAATGAAAATAGTGTCTTGGAAGAATGCTATATCAGCCTAAACTAATTTACTAATGTTTCTTGTTAGTGTCCCTATAAGGTATCGATGGACCTGCCCCTAGTAACTGTATTAACACGTGTACTTATTTATCCTTTTCTTGGGGACTGCATTTGACCCACTAACAACTGAACGTTATCGCTCAGCGCAAGACGCACCTGTGTGATTGGAACGTAACAAAACTGTGAATGACGAAATCATTATTGGAGTTCCACGGGATCTGCCTACTAAAAAGGTTGCACGTTAATTGGCAGTAGCACATTGAGCACTTCAGCAACTTCTGCCTTCTGTTATTCTGTCAGTCTGGTTATTCCTGTATATGAGGCTTCAGCATGCTTAGAATCATTTCGTTTAAAAGTATTTCTCACGAAAGCTTATAAGATGTGAAATATGCAGACTTTGTCGTCATGGACATTCATACCTGCCAACTTTTATGGCTTTATCATAAAATACCCAATTGTTAGCATTCGTTTATGATTGTCATATTGACATAAATGTTTTACAATTTTTCGTTTGCATGTAGTCTAGGGCAAAAACAAAATAAAAAAAAAACGACAAATGCAGTTGCTGAGTGATTTCTTATGGCCCAATTTCTTGGACCCGTTGATTACATTGCATACCTGTGCAGCAGCTGCATCAGCTGATAGAGCCAATGTATAATGCAACCAAATCTTCAACAGCCGTTGCGTGAATGTTGCATCAGTAAACTTCGTAAACATCTCAGCTTGCCAGCAGCACAGATCATTGCTGCTGCGACAGCATCCCTACAGAACAAAGTCTGCGAATCTATAATAAACAGTAAACATTAATAATAAAAATATTTTTGGTATTTTTCAGCGAATTTTTGTATATATTGCCTTCCACTGGTAGTGCTTTTTGAATTTTATAGTTGGCAGGTTTGGGCATTTTTTATCTTGCCTGCAAGTTTTGCATAAAACCTTATGTTCTTACTCCAGGAGCTGGCACAGCAGAGGACGTGAAGCAG